>NC_143577.1:49184518-49318955 GCF_048544385.1 Mastigoproctus giganteus
GGCAAAAGCAGAGAAAGCAAGAAATGAAAACCAAAGGGCTGATGGGGAAAAGGCCAGAGGAAGTTCTGAGATCTATACAATCATGATAGATTTACAAAAAGCCCTGCCATTCCCAATATTAACTGTTTCTATAGGCACAATATGTACTGCTATAATTTAGGTTTGCATGACATCACAAATTACCTTGGCTACATGTACATTTGAAATGAGACCATTGCATCCAGAGGTTCACAAGAGATTACTTCTTGCTTGACTAAGCATATTAAGTTGAACAAAAAAAAAAAAAAAACCATGTGATGATATACAGCAACACACACAATGGCCAAAATCAGAACATCAAAGTATCCTTATCGTTAATTAAACTGATTCAAGAAACTTCAGTTGAAGTCATAGACCACAAATTCATGGTTTCTGGCCACTCTTACCTTCCAAATGACTCAGACTTTGAACTGATTGAGCAAGCTGTAAAACACAAGATTATCTATGTTCCGGATGGATGGCATGATACTATGAAGTCTGCCAAAAGACACAACAAGTTTATGGTTGTAAAGATGCAACAAGATGACTTTTTGAAAACAGAAGCCCTTGAAAAAAGCATAACAAAATGCAAGAAGGATGTTGAAGGCAAAAATATAAACAGATTGAAGATACAGTGGAATCATTATGAAAGAGTAAAACCCGTTCACGATTTTCTACAAATGTATATTGAATGTCAAACCCAATAAGGAGGGTCGACCTAAGAGCTTGAAAAGTACTGAATAAGAAAAGTTGTATGGTGATCCTAGAGTGCTAAACTTTCTAAAGAAAAGAGACATGCTATACCTTCTCAAAAACAGTAGTTTGTTTGTGGTGACAGTGTTTTATGATTATTGAATTAGTGATGATGATGACTTTTTAATTGGTTTTTTCTTTTTTTCTTATTAGAACATAAACAAAAAGCAAATATATATATTTTTTAATTTTGCAACCATCTTTTACATTATAATTAAATTTATTATGTTCATCTTAGCTTTTAATGATCATTCTGCAACAACTAAGACAATCTAAACTATTTTGACAAAATAGTCTCAATGTGCCTATCGCTCAGGTTTTTTTTAACGTTTTGTTAAAATGTACTTTTTACAGGGAAAAAAATATCTCTTCTGTATGAAATAATAGTTTTGATAACACAGTCATCTCCTTACAGTATTTACCTTTTAAAAATAGGTAAACTACTTAGAAACATAATGGTGTAAGTCTATTATATAAACACTGCTGACCAAAAAACTGAATATTAACAAAAATGGTCAAGCTCACGTAAATTTTTAAAGTTTTTTTAACCTGAAGATATATCGCACAATTCATTAAATTAAATATTTTGAGTTTATGAATGCAAACACAAAACATCTTGTTCTCAAAAATCAGAATAGGCTGACTTACACCACTATGAATATCAACCCTCCATATAATACTGATGCTTATGAGAAAAATTATATGTCAACATTTAGAAATACCGAACAATTTCACATAAATATTGTCTCTTTAAATAACTGAAAAAATATATTTAAGTATACATACCAGCAGGACCTTTGTGTGCATTAGCAGGAAGATGTGTCTCCAAAAATACACAGCCCTGACAACCGGGACTATTTCTCTGTTCTCTACAAAAATTATAACTTAAACAACTTACAGGAACACAACGATCTTCATTCAAATGATAGCCAGCAGTGCACTGAGTACAAAAATTACCATAATGACCAGGAAGGCATGACGCACACATTGGCTTATTGTAATTATCTAAAAATGCAAAAAAAAAAAGAAAAATTAAAGTAATTCATCATTATTATTAATACATATTTAATTTATCATAATTCATTTTTATTTTTAAAAAGTATCATGTTTCCAAAGGCCTATTTGATTTTATATTTCATTCAAGACAGAGAATATTGGGATGTATAAGGCAGAATCAAAAAGCTTCTGAACTTAAGCAAAATTTCTTGTACACTACTCCATGAGTGCATATATCTCCAAGCATAAGTGGTCTTTAAGTGTGTTCTTATTCAGTGATGGCAAATCAATTAAAGTTTAAATCCGCCTATGTTCTACTGAATTTGGCAAAGTCCCTACCTTGTGTAAAAACATGTTGAAATAAACATAGGATATGATAAGGCAAGCCTGTGGTGACTAATCTAACTCAGACATAAGTATACAAATGATTCAGGTGCTACAAGACAAGGAAGACAATTGCAAGGAGGATGATCCTTGTATTGGTAGATTAACGACAGCTTGTAATTAGGATACCATTGCCTGCATCTGAGAGGTCAGCAAATGGGAATGCAAAACTGCTGAGATGATCAGCATGTCACACAGCTGGCATCTGACAAGAAACTGCCACTTCTTGCAAAAGGATATATGGAAAACCATACAATTCTACAACCATTCAACCTACCACACCTTTATCCCAATAGTAAAAGAATTTTTCCCAAGGGTGAAAAGGCACCATATGATGCAATTGTGGTAGTCTGGATGGCCATGGACAAAGCTTCCAGGAATGCTTTCGGCAATGCTATGCCCAATGGAAGAACTGTGTGGTAGAAGAATGGGGCATATTTTGAAGACAGCCTGGTGTAAAATACTATATCATTTAGAGTAAACAAATACTGTATTTGCATACATGAAAGAACATTCAAACTACAGAGAAGCAATGATAAAGAGTCAGATTGCTAAAGAAGTAATAACGATTTGAGATTTGTTATACTGAAAAAGGCTGCACACATGAGTACATCAACCTGTTGGGAATATTCAGAGATCAGACTCCAAGATAATCCCCTTAAACCACATTTAGAATACTGTATTCATGTCAGGAAGCCATAAAAAAGACACTGTATGTATGTCAACCTCTAGAGAGGATTCAAAGTAGGGCAATCAGATTAGTGAGGAGCACTAACCAATATCCACATGAGGAATGGCTTAGAAGATTTAACCACAAAGCTTAGCAACTAGACATTTTAGGAGAGACCTGAGTGAAGTGTATAAGAGCCTTCATAATCTTATACATTTCACTTATATCTGCTTTTCACCATTATCATATGCAATGAGGATGAATTTAAAGCTCTTCAAATTGTTTATGAGCTGCATACAGATGCCTCAGGGTCAAAATTAAACCACATTAAAACAAAAAGCCTATGGGATATCAAAAGGAGAGCCAGGATAGATTCTCCCAAACAGTGAAACTGATCCAGTGAGGGACAGGAGTACTTCCTGTCCCTAATGTAAGTTGACAATATCCCAACTTGTTATCAAAACAAACGGTCTGATCTGCTCAGCCATTTGGTCAAACAGAGCAATGTGTGCGTATGCGAAACTGCATCACTAAGAGGAAGCTTTCTAACGATCAACCAAATGGCAGAAAGTCACTCTTTCAAATGGTAATCCCAACCACTGACTTCCTCCATAAAATACAAGCTTTTCTGTGGAATAAAACCAACTGGACATCCTTCTCAAAATTCTATCAACCACTCACTCAAGGAGGCCAGGCTCTGGTCTTTCCCGGCCAAAAAAATAACATCATTTCAGATTATTTTCTCCCTCAGGCCCTTGCAGCTGAAATATACAGTTAGTTAGTTAGTAAGTTATTTGGTTTTTAGGAGCATTAGCAACTAAGGCCATATTGCTCCGGGTTATGCGGCAGTCATTCCCTGACCTTTCCGCATCCTCCGTATTTGGTGGTGACGGGCTTGAACCCCGGTCTAATCAAGAAGCATGTGCTACACACTGCTGCTCCTTCCCACCTGGCTACGGAGGCGCCTCTGAAATATACACTGTCAGGTTTACATATATGCAACAGCCAACAAAAGGATAACCCTACCCACAATCCTAAGAATGGTCATGGTGAACATATTCATAATCCATAGCTTATTAGAGTTTGCAATATCAGTCAGCCTTATCCCATTTCTGTTCTTAATTTACTTGCCTATATGCTCATAATTGAATTGATTTTACTATTGAAAATTCTAGCATTTAGGTCACCTATTTACTACAAGGTAATCTGATTTGTTTACTTTGGTCATTACTTCTTATAAAGAAGACTAGAAGCTATTGCTACTTTCTTCCTCACCTTCCGCCAGTGCATATACTCCAATGACAGTCAGGTATCCTTGATTTTGATGTAACTCTGATTTATAGTATTCTTTTGCTCCAATAAATGTAGTTGTCAATTTTATTTTCCAGAGATTCATGTCTCATCAGTGCTTTTCCTGTTTTTGCTCTCTCTTTATTTCCTATGTCACTGCATACCTGAATGTAGTTATTAATTAATTTTGAACTTTTGCTTAGTGTCATTAATTAGCATAATTTTTATGTTCTTCCTAGTTAGGAGTTCACCTAATTGTTCATCTTTAGCATTAGCATTAGCAGGGGCATATGATGCAAGAAAGCAAGCTTATTCAGCATCAGCCAAAAAAAAAAAAAAAAAAAAAAAAACCCACCCCCATTTCACCCCTCCGTTCGTTCGAAATACCTGTCCAGTTGAGCTTTAAATTTGTTTAGGCTATCAACTTCAACAACAAGTGATGGAAGTCGGTTCCACCAACCAACCACCCGCTGGCCAAAGGCAAATTTCCGCACATCTATCCGACATCCGTCCTTCCTCAATTTGGATTTATGCCCTCTGAGGTGATTATTCTGAGAAAGATGAAGAATCCCATTGGTGAGCATGCTCAAACCATTCAAAGCCTTATACACCTCTATCAGATCACCTCGCCGGTGCCTAGTCTCCAGACTCTGAAATTTGCAAAACTTAAGCCTTTCTTCGTAAGAGCAACCCTTTGTTCCATTTACTAATCTTGTTGCCCTTCTCTGTACCCGTTCCAGCAGCTCTACATCCTTCTTGAAATGAGGCCTCCAGACCTGTATACAGTACTCAAGATGTGGCCTTACCATTGCCTTATACAAGGGAATAATCACCTCCTTATCCCTGCTAGAAAAATTCCTGTATATCATTGACAAGACACCATGAGCTACTCTTGCAGCTCGCCTGCACTGCTCAGAGAACTTCATATCTGCCTGCACAATTACCCCCAGGTCCTTTTCATTCTCCACCACTGTCAGTGTAGTACCGCAGAGTTGATACGTTGCTCTGGGGTTACTGTTTCCCATATGCAGCACTTTACATTTGTCGATGTTAAACCTCATTTGCCACCTCTCAGCCCATCTGTTCAACCTTTCCAGATCCTGTTGCAGCAGCATAGCGTCAGTATTGTCCTTAACGACCCTGCCAACCTTTGTATCATCTGCAAACTTGGACATTAAACTTGATATCCCATCATCAATATCATTCATAAACACCGAAAACAACAACGGACCCAACACTGAACCTTGAGGAACTCCACTAATAACATTAGTCCACATTGAGCAGTGTCCATTGATTACCACTCTCTGTCTTCTGCCACTCAACCATCCCCTTATCCATAGCAGCAATTTGCCTCCAATGCCACACTGCTCCAATTTGTGCAGCAGTCTTCCATGTGCAACAGTATCAAAAGCCTTTCTAAGATCCAAATATATAATATCAAAGTTATTCCCTGCATCCAGTTCTTTTGTGACTACATCATAGTATCCAATCAAATTGGTCAGGCAAGACCTGCCCTTAACAAAACCATGCTGCGTCTGAGCTATAACTGAATTCTTGTCTAGATGATCCCGCAGTGCTTCTTTAACCAGTGCCTCCATTAATTTACCTTTATGGCTTATGCCTTGGGCATTCCAGGTACCAATGTTAAATATGTTCTTCTGTTTCCAGCTAGTGACCTTGTTTAATATATTGACTCCCTGGTCCAATGGACCAGGGAGTCATCAAAAAGTCATTGAAACATGACCTCAGACCTTTTTCTACTAAAGGATGTGATGGTGCACTGTCTAGGATAAGCAAGACCTTGCCCATTTTGCCTTCTCATTCATGATACTTCTTTGCATTTGAAATAAAATTGTTGGTAACAAGTGTGTTGAATAACACATTAAAGTGTTATGTTTAGTTAGTACTGTATATATATTAATTAAGCTATGTACATAGCTTAAAGATAAAGAGCTTATCTTTAATATAGCTTAAAGTAGATAAAGGAACCATTAGGTGGCAGTGATCACAGTGTACTGACGTGGGATTTACATAAAGATGTAACTACCATCAGCGGTAAAGGGAAGGGTTTTTGTTTTCGTAAAGGTGACTACAGCGTACAGTAGACTCAGTTTTTAAATTCTATACAGTGGGACCAACTGATGACGTTACCAACAGCAAATTTGAAATGGGAAGCATTCAAGGAATTACTCTCGGAAGCTACCAGGCTTTTCATACCAACTAAGAAATAGTGTTCAAGGTCTAGCCCTAAATGGATGTCAGATGAACAAATGAGACTTCTGGCAGAGAAGAAAAATGCATGGGATGCATATAAATTATCAGGTGACACAGAAGCCTATGGCAGATATAACCTAGCCTTTGTGACTTGATTACCCTTGTAATCAAGTCACAAAGGCAGATTAAGAGAAACCTTTGGCAAAGGATGCAAAGAAAAACAGTAAGGACTTCTTTACTTATGTCAACTCTAGAAGGAACAGGATGAATCAGATTGGTCCACATGATATCAATGGTTCGACTGTTGATGATCCTGATCGGGTAGCTGACAAACTGAATGAGTATTTTGCATCTACATTCACACGAGGAATTCTGTAGGGAAGTGGAGTACAGAAGCTTATTAAACTCTAACAGGGAGCTAAATTATTTTGTAATAACTGAGAGCAAGTGGAGGAGAAATTGTTGAAGTTAAACATAAGAAAGGCACCTGGGGTGGATGGGATTTATCCTGTTATATTAAAAGAGGTGGCAAAGGAAGGAAGTAAGCAAACCCTTAATATATGATTATGAGAGCATCCTTTCCTCAGGACTGGAGACGTACAAATGTATCCACAAAGGGGGATCAAAAGGTGACGTGGGTAATTACAGACCTGTTAGTTTAACTTCTGTTCCAGGGAAAATAATGGAGTCACTGGTTAAAGAAGCATTACAGGATCATCTAGACAAGACTGTAGTAATAATTCAGACACAGCATGGGTTTGTTAAAAAAGTCTTGTCTAACCAATTTGATTGGATACTATGATGTGGTCACAAAGGAACTGGATGCAAAAAAGTAACTTTAATATCATATACAGTAATACCCCGACTTACGCGAACTCTGAGTTATGCGGTTCTTGATTTTTTCGTTTGGCAACACTGCCGCCCACTATCTTCAAAGTCGTTTTTCATATGCTATCAATATACGGTGCGATGGCGGAGAGTGAGAGCAAAAGATGAACAAAATTCAACTTTGCTGCAGCATGAGCTGCACACATATACAAGAATTTGCATTCCAACTGTCATATTTATATGTGTGCGTTCGAATTCGTGCTCAACTTTTGTCGTAAATTACATCGTTTTCACGAATAAAAAAACTTTCCAGGCTTTAAGGTTTCCAAAGACCAATTGACAATGATGGTCGGCGGGAATGTAGCTGGTGACTGCAAGTTAAAACCTCTCTTAATATATCGCTCCGAAAACCCAAGAGTCTTAAAAAATATATCTAAAATTAGCTTACCAGTGATTTGGAAGTCAAATCATAAAGCTTGGGTGACAGCTTCCATTTTTGAGGACTGGTCTGGTCACCACTTCATACCCAAAGTCGAACGTTATTGCAAGTTTAAACAGATTCCATTTAAATTGATCCTTCTTATTAACAATGCACCCGGTCACCCTCCTGCCACCCTAATTAATTTCGACCGATGTGTGAAAGTTGTTTTTGCCTCCAAACACAACCAGCTTGCTTCAACTGATGGACCAGGGAGTCATCAAAACATTCAAGGCCTACTACACGAGGCGTTCGTTTGCACGTCTGAATGAAGCTATGAGACAAAATAGTGAGATATCTGTTAAAGACTTTTGGAAACAATTCAATGTTTTAGATGCCGTAAGAATCCTTGAAGAATCTTGGGATGAAATTCACAAAAAAACATTGAATGGTGTCTGGAAGAAACTTTGTCCATTTTCTTTCAAAAACGAGACGAAAACAATGCCAGAAACTGATCTTGTTGCTCATATGATAGAAGAAGTTGTTAATCTTGCCAGGCAATTAGATTTGGAAGTCAATGGTGATGATGTCAACGAGCTGTTGGATTCACATAGTGAGGAGCTGACAATGAATGAGCTCATAGAGATGCGTGAGCAAAACGTCACTGAATTATCCGACACTTCAACCCAGTTCCACCAGAAAAGCACATGACAATTGCAAGCTTGACAGAAGGTCTCAGCCCAATTGAAAAGGGCTTAAAAATTTTAGAAAACAGACCCCAACGAAGAACGCATTATAGCTACAAAGCAAGGAATAAAAAATTATTAGCTTGCTACGAAGAAATTCTGCGTTAAAAAAAGAAGCCGCTGTGTCGTCAGACGAATTTGTTAGATTTTATGAATCCATCGACATCGAAATAACTTTTTTACGTAACTCATTTATTTTTTTAATACATAATTTGTATTAATATGTATAAATAACTGCAATTTTATTAAATATTTTTCTTTTAAACTAGTGTTTTTGTTAGTCCTTGGTCCCAATTAAACAAAATTTATATGTATTTATATGCAAAGTTGTACCCCGACTTACGTGAATTTGACTTAAGCGATTTTCATCGGACCCACCTATCGCATAACTTTAGGGTATTACTGTACTTGAATTTCAGGAAAGCTTCTGATACTGTTGCACATGGAAGACTACTAGACAAATTGGAGCAGTTCGGCATAAAGGGGAAGTTGCTACAATGGATAAAGGGATGATGAGTGGGAGAAGACAAAGAGTGGTTATCAATGGACACTGCTCTTCATGGACCAATGTTATTAGTGGAGCTCCCCAGAGATTGGTGTTTAGCCCATTGTTGTTTTGTATATTTATCAATGATAAATATATAGGTGTATCAGGCTTAATGCCCCCAAGTTTGCAGATGACACAAAGGTTGGCAGGGTTGTTAATAACAGCAATGACAGTAAACATCATATATTTAGATTGTGCATGTGTGTCTGTGTGTGTGTGTGCGCGCGTGCACTAAAAACATCAGACTATGGTTGTTTGAAATAGCTAATCAACATACAAACATAACATAGAATGCAGATGCATTTACTGCATAAGTAGATTTGCACTTTTGGCTATTTTCATGCAGTAAATTTATATGGAAAAAATATAGTATTGCTACTCACATCAATTACAACTATACTAGTACTGTACAACAGCCTTATGTAATGGCAGCCATAACCTTAAAAGAACACACATACATCAGGTCAACAACATCTCAATGTTTAAATTTTTTTATTTATTTATTTTGTAAACTAACTTTAGACTGACAGTCTACACCTGTATAAGAACACTACTAGCAATGGTGACCAGGAGACAGGCTTTTGTTATGGTAATTATGATTCAAAGGAGATATATTTTTGCTTTGTAATAATTGCACATAGATTATACATCTACTCACCTGAACAAATATAAATTGGGAAGAATAACACTTCCTATTATTGAGGCTCAGATCTCTTTGCTTTGGACATCCCTGTACAGACATCCAAAATAATTTTAAAGTCATCTTTACCATTCCTTTGTCATCTAATTCTCAATTTCTTATATTTATCACATATATTACCGCTTTATAGAAAGATATATCACATATTTTAAAACTATGAAAATATCTGAAATGACAAAAGTAAAGAAACTTACCAACAGTGCATTCTCCTGTTGATGTATAATTGTTACAGGGACAGATCATACATAATTTTCCAACTCGAAAATATCCTGAAGCACAAAATTCACACCATTTGCCAGCATATCCGATAGAACATTTACATTTAACATTTTCAAGGGTCCTTGTACATGCAATCATACCAATTTCACTACAATTGCATACTGAAATAAAATTAAATAAGATATTTTATTAATCTATAAATAACACAGAACTGTTGACCTGTATTTTATTTATTTTCTTTTTTTATTTCAACATATTTTACTTTTACAAAAGAATGCAAAAGAAATAAACTGAGTCCAATGAAAAAAAAAAAAAAAAGTCAACAGTCAGTCAAATTGCCAACACTGGTTAACACCAAACAAAACATCAAGAGAACACCAGTGTCAGGAGATCAATCATTTAGGGCAATAACTTCTTTCACAGCATCATTGGTTTTAAATTTCGTTATCTCTATTAAGATATAGTTAGCTTACTCTCACTTTAGACCATTAGTTTATTTTCAAATGAGATTAAAACACAAAATACTGCATTTTTCATTTAATTTCCATTTCCAGGAGTTTGTTTACTGTCTGTATGGTATCTACTGATTTTAAATGATTTTTTGATTTGTTGAAAGAAACAAAATAAATAGCAAACTGTTGCAGCCAAGATAATGTCAGTAAATAAACATTAAATTAAACATCATCATCACCAGAGCAGGCCACTTGCCTATCTGATATGGGCAAAATCACCAAATGAAAACTGATTTCCATACATGCATTTTGATATCTCAGCTTTGTTTTGAATGCAAATATTTGCTAAACTATCATAGCATTACATGATTTATCATTAAAATAATGTAGTTTATTCTACAATGACCTGTAAACAACATGGCTCAACTTTTATGAATTGGATAATATCAACAATGATAACTGCTTTCTGTTTGAATGGACAGGTGAAAATTTCTTGCTAGTGTTAAGATGTTTGCTTTTGTCATTTAATACAGCTGAATATATTGAAAAAATAAAGTATTTTGGCTATGAATCAGTCTCTTTTCTGAAAGTCAGTATCACAAGTTACTTTTATATTACAGTAAATTTCATAACAAAAACTAGCAGATAATAACAATTCAGAAATTAAAATTTCCCAATGGATCAGGTTCTGGATCAAAAGGTTTTTCCAATTTATCACATAACAGTTCAGAATACGATGATTTTAGGACAACTACACAATTTTGTACCATAAATTAAGTATTATAAATTTTGTTTCAATTGGGCTTTAGCATGTTTGCTGCCAGAATGCAAACTGGAGTCAAAATGAACCCCAATTTTTGTGCCTTAATGCAAATTTGCATCCATTCAATTGTGGTCAATAAACCAATGCTGTAAAGGGAAACTGTTTGATAGTGGCAGACTGAATGAACCATAGGCTATTTGCATTATGGCTGGGACTTCCTTAGGATCAATCGCATTGTATAGAGAGTGCTATAAAAGCTGTATACTTGGTTCACAGTTTCATATGTTCTTCGCTTATGTTGAAGTTATTTTATTTAGTTTAGTATTTTTTCTTTGCTTATGTTGATGTAGTTATTTTATCCAGTTTAGTACTTTCCGCAAGAAGAAAAGATAAGATTGGCTAAGGTAAAGAAAGCCAACAACAAGAACCACGGGAAACTTTTACCGGTCAAAAGCATTTCCTGGTACCGCAGCTTCTCCCTGCATTCTCGGTAAACAGATGGTGCACTTTATCAGTAGTGGCAGTAGAAGTCGATAACGATGTATTGGTTAGTTTTTTCTTATTATTAAAAGCAGATTATCAGAGTTCATGAGTGGGCTGAGATTTATTCATGGGTACACCCTCCAGACTGCCTCAGTCTTAGGGTGTTCTCCCTACCTGCTGTTTTAACCCGATACGAAAATAACTTCTACAGATGGTGCGTGTTATCGGTAGTTGAAGTAGAAGTCTGTTTCCTATCGAGTAAAAACACCCTAAGACTGAAGCTGTCTGGAGGGTGTACCCATAAGTAAATTTGAGCCGCAAAGGCATTACACCCATGCACTCCAATAATCTGCTTTTAATAATGAGAAAAAACTAATGAATATATCATTATCGACTTCTACTGCCATCACTGATAACATGCACCATCTGTTTACCAAGAATGCAAGAAAGGGAGAAGCTGCAGTACCAGGAAATGCATTTGACCACTAAATGTTTCCCATGGTTCTAATGTTGGCTTTCTTTACTTTGCCATAAAATTTTGTGAAGATTATGCTTGCTAAATTTTAATTCTTAGTTTGTTAAAAACAAAATATCATCCTTAGTGTGTGTGTCTACTGATAAAATTTTGTGTAAAAGTGCTTTTCTCGTAGCTGATGACATTGAATCAGCTCTTTATGATATGTTATCTGATACTGAAATAGGATTCTATTCAAATGATGCAGACTTTGAACCTCATTCAAACGAATCTGTTGATGTTAGAATGCTACAAACAACAAATGTCGTATTACTTGGAGTGATGATTCTTCACGGATGAACTCCCTTCTGTTCACTAAAAAGCAGTGCCTACTTGTTCCAGCAACCCAGAGAAGCACCTCAAGCTACACAGAAAGGGCTCTTGCAAATATAAGTGACAGTGAATGTATTAAACAGAAATTTCAAACAAATCAAACAAAGGTCAAATACTTTGGGAGAAGTAATGTAGATTTAAATTAGATTGTAAACAGAAATGTTATTAGGGAGGACACAAACACACACCCCAAACATCAACCAAGATTTAATAAATAGACAAAAAGTGTCAATTTTGGGAATGTTTTTCTTGGAAAAAACAAACAGTTAAGTGGTTAAAAAAACTTAAATGAAGAATATCAAAATGCAGTACTCACCAAAGGAAACAGCAAAATTATTAGTATTGGTAGCAACAATATGATGAGAAAACAAGCTTATACAGCAGCATTAGTCAAAGGGGGAAAAAATTACCTAAATCATTTGTTCATCACTTCTAACAATTTGTCCAATCCATCCATCTCTGAATTTATTCGAACTACCTACTTCCAGAACATCAAGTGGAAGTCAAGTCTATTCTAATAATTAATTACAAGTATTAGTAACAGAAATGATGCAAGAAAGCAAGCTTATAAAGCATTAACCAAAAAAAAAAAAATTACACTTCACCTCTCCATCCCCTCCAATAATTTTTCTAGTTTTTCCTTAAATTTATTCAAATTATATCTACTTCCACAACATATGAAAGGCTGCTCCAACAATCAACCACCCACTGGCTGAAGACAAACTTCCACACATCTATCATGCAACCATCCTTCCTCAATTTGAATTTATATCCCCTTATGTATGTAAACTATGCAAGAGGAAGGATTCCATCAACACTGATGCTTGTTCAATCCATTCAAAATCTTAAACACTTCAAGCAGGTCTCCTCACAGGTGCCTAGTTTCCAGATGCTGCAATTTGCAGAACTGAAACCTTTCTTGGTAAGAAGCACCCTTTTGTTCTCTTCAGCAATCTCATTGCCATTTTCTGCACCTGTTCCAGTTGATCTAAATCCTTCCTAAAAAATGAGGCCTCTGGACCTGTATACAGTATGCGCCCTGGCCGCATCTTGCATACTGTATACAGGTCCTTGCACAATGGGATAATCATCTCCTTATTCCTGCTAGCAAAGTTCTTGTATATCAATGACAAAACCCCATGAGTTGTCCTGGTAGCCAGTCTGCACTGCTCAGAGGACTTCAATATCTGACTGCACAATTATCCCCAGGTCATTTTTATTTTCCACTACCTTGAGTACCATATAATTGGTACATTAATCTGGGATTACCACTATCCATATGCAATCCCTTGCATTTGTCGATGTTAAACTTCAACTGCCATTTCTCAGTCCATCTGTCTAATTTTTCTAGGTCTTGTTGCAGTAGTTTGTTGCATATTGCTGGGACAAAATTTTGTCCCAGACCAACTTAGTACTAGTGGACTGAGTAATTGATGAAGTAAAACGGATCCACGATTCCTTTTGACTCTAACGGCAGATGTAGCGCGCTTTGGCTCGTGCGTGTTTAAAGGCTATAAGGTTGGTTGTGATAGGATATCGGCAAAATATCCCCCACGCTTTGTTTTGAGCCTTTTTTGCTGTTGTGCATTGCGAATTCCACCAAGGTTTGGGAAATGGTGGAAACCGGGTAGACGTTTTTGGAACAGCATTTGCAGCTGCTTGGACGATAATTTCTGTGATGTACGTTACTGCATCATTGATAGGCTCCTGACTGACGGTACTGAGGTCAAAATTTGCCTGATGTTGGAAGGCAGTCCAGTCAACCTGATCAATCTTCCACCGTGGTAACTTGAAAGGAAGACACAGTCTCCCACTATGTAAAGAGGTTATCACAGGGAAGTGATCACTTCCGTATGGGTTCTCCTCCATTTCCCGTGAGTGAAGGGAGTAGAGAGGGGGAGCAGATAGAGAGAGATCAATGGCAGAAAAAGTACGGGTAGGCATGTGGAAGAAGGTGTTTTTTCCAGTATTTAAAAGGGAAAGGTCATTGTCATTTAGCATACGCTCTATGACTCATCCCCTTCCGTTGATGTTAGCACTACCCCACAGGGTATTATGTCCATTAAAATCCCCGAGAAGTAAGAAAGGGGAGGCAACTGCGTTACAAGATCATCAAGGTCTTCCTGGGAGATGTCAGTCCCAGGTGGCAAATAAATAGAGCAGACCGTTAATAAAAATCCCACTGTAAGGCAAATTGCAACAGCTTCTATGCTAGTTGTAATTAGCAAGGGCTGAACTGGGGTCTGGTTGCCCACAAGGATAGCCACTCCTCCATGAGCAGGACCATCCGCAATTCTATCCTTACGAAAAATTGTGATGTTATGCATTGTGGGATCATCGTTTGCCTTTAGATAAGTCTCCTGCGAGCAAAAGCAAACTGGCTTGTGCTTTTACAGGAGGGCCTTGATGTCATCAGTATTTTGCCGGAATCCACGACAATTCCATTGTAGGAATTTAGCCATTATTTTGGCTTGGTGGGTCCATCAGGCAGCTTCCGAGGTGCTGAGGGCTTACTTTTGTCAATCTTGGATTTATCTTTTTTGGGGAAGAATGGACGCTATCCCATGTCCATTTCTTCCTCCGCAAAGAGTTCCAAGACTGATTCATCCGGTACCTCCTTGTCCTCAACATCCATTGTTTCTGTTATTACTGTTGGCTCTTTACCACTTGGTTTTGGTAGTGGTGGAGCACTAGGAGGTACAGATATAGGAGTGGCAGCTGATTGCGTTTTTTTGGTGAGCTTTTGTGAACTCAATAAATAGCAGGCAATCGGTGTGAATGACTCTCTTGGTGGTACAGTCATCTCAGTTTGCGTACCGATAGTGCACTTCGCAGAAACCTTCTGGGCATATGAAGGCTTCCCGCTATTTATTGGTTGGATGCGTTTTCTAGCCTCTGGGTAGGAGATATTCAGCTCTGTTTTCAATTTTTGGATCTCTTTTTCATCTTTCCATCGCTGGCATACTCTGGAGTAGGCAGGATGATCTTGTTGGCAATTTACATAGATCGGTTTAGAAGCTGAACATTCCTTGCTCTCGTGGTCTTTCGCACCACATCGAGCACAGGCAGGGTTACCACGACAAGCCGTTTGTGAGTGGCCATATTTTTGGCATTTAAAACACCTCAGTGGGTTTGGAATATAGATCCTCACTGGGCAGTTTAAATACCCTTGATGGAACTAGGAGGCCGTGGGGTGTTAAATGTTAGGATGAGAACTCGGGTAGGGACGAGATTCCCTTCCTTCCGCATTGATATTCTCTTGACAGTTGTCACTCCTTGGTCTTTTAGTTCAGAGCAGATCTCCTCTTCAGAGACATGAAGAAGATCCCACTCTGAAATGACACCACATGAAGAGTTCAAAGTTTTGTGGGGTGTTACATTGATCGGTATTCCCCCTATGGATGTCGCGTTTAACATTCTTTCTGCTTGCTTTGTGTTTGAAGCTTCGAGTAAAAGATCGCCAGAACGCAGCCGTTTTATGGATTTTGGTGATCCTGCCAACCCTTCTAATCCTTTCTGGATGAAGAAGGGTGACATCTTCCCAATTGGCTGCTCTCCAGTGGAATGGAGAATGAGGAAAAGCGGTGTTATAGATGGTGGTTTATCCTCAGTTCTGGCTCTTTTGGCAGAATTGGTGTCATTCTCATCTGATCGGTTAGGTAGGGACCTTGTTGGGGCCCCAGAAGAAATAGAATTTAAATTACTCATATGAGTAAGATAAAAATTTCAGATGCCCTAAGTACCTCACCTACCACAGAGCCTTACGAGGGGCCACCCACTCGTGAACTAGCAGGTACTGTGTACACGAATGGGATGCCAAGTTAGCTTAGAGGCACCATACCCACGTTTCCAATAAGCCTTGATCCCGTCCCAGGACCAAGGGTAGGTAGACTTATTGGAACGCAGTTGACCCTAGCAGTAAGAACTACCCGCCGATTGATCCCGACTGGGATCAATCGGCGGACAAGTCCGGGACCACCCATCTTGTCAAAGCAGGGGCCAAAGTGTGTATTAAGGTTGGGCCTCTTGACCACCAGGATCCCCCTTTCCGAATTCCATGGGTTGCGGCACACGGCTGCACACACCGGATTCCAAAGATATAATCCTGGAACCAAGGTATGGGTGTTGGATCCCAATGATGCTAATCTGGAAAACCAACAGCATCACTGGGAGGTCCCCCTCACCACGTACAGGTGCCCACATCAAGGGGTTATTAATAGAACTAGTACAGATCAAACAACTATTAAATTGGATTATATTAGAAAACTGTTCCAGTTGGCTCGGTAAAAATTCCAGGTAATTCACTGGTTGCAAGCATAGTTTGTATCTGTCTGTATTTTGCAAGTTATAGCAAAGTAATCACTGTTATGAAGAAGGGGTATTACTGTCCACTCAATGCCAGAATAATGGACGAGGATCATATGGACAGGTCCAGTGCAGAGCTACATTTTGTGAGGAGGTGAATGTGTATACCTGAATTCAGTAATGTTAGCTGATGATTATTAAGTATAGTTTCAACTATCCACCCACTACAATCCATATTCAGAGAACCCCCACACGACTCTAATGAGCATTAAAATCAACTAGGCATACAGGGTACAGCAGTTGATTTAGTAAATTGTCAAGTTTTGTGGTAAAGCATACGTTTGGTGGAACATAAATGGAGACGCGAGTGAGAGTAATCTCTAGAGAGCAAACTTGCTTCTAGAAATGTGGAAAGCTGGATAGGTTTGGATGACATGTTTCTATGAACTAAAATTGCTACTCCTCCTCTTGCTGGGGATTCAAGACAAATTCACATCTATATAGGATATATCTTGAGAACTGGGAAGTAGCATAATTTGAAGATAAATATGTTTCCTGCAGATAAATGCTGGCAGAATCATGCTCGTGCCGGTTGCTTCTTAGGCCTTTACAACTCTACTGAATGGTTTCTGGCATTATCTGGTTTTATATTTAGTGGAGTGGCCTGACTGCTTTATTTTCCCCTGATCCTGTTTAATTTGTCTTGTTTTGGAAAAATACTGGACGACCAACATCCATCTCACCATCAGCATGCAGCAGGAGAACTGTATCCTCATTATCTGATTTCTCAATGTCCATATTTTGATCTAATTGTTTATTCCATACAAGATTTGCAACTGTCTCCTTTGTCACTTAGGGCGCTGTCAGGCTTAATTATCAGCAGAATTTGTTGTACTCTGTTTTCATTGCTGTCAATGTCTTGCCCATGGGGAAATATCTGGCCCATTGAGAAAGAGATATTTTTGGAAGAACTATAATGTCAGTCTGTATTGAAAATGCTTTAGTGTTTTTGACTGCATTGACATATGATTTGGAAAACATCAGGTTTAATATCTGTTTGCATGCTTCTTGGTGTGAGATATTTTTCTCTATCTTGTACTTTAGAATTTTCTTATCCATTTTCCATGATCCACAAGCTTTAGAATATGCAGGATGAGCACTCTGACAATTGGGACATCGTGGTATTACAGCAGTGCATTCAAATTGGAAGTGGTATCTTGAGCCACACAAGGGACAAATAGCCATACCTCGACATGCTGTTCGGGAGTGCCCATACTTCTGGAATTTGAAATATTTGGATGGATCCTACAAGAAAGGTAGCCTGCTTTAACTGATACAAGGAGATTTGGAGTGCTGAAGGTAAAAATAATGTTTGTTATGGGGCTAAGAACATCATCCTGTTTGGTCATTATTCTTTTGGCATTGATCACACATTGTGCTTTAAATTCTTTAGTAATTTCTTCCTTGGAAACATTAAGAAGGTCCCATTCTGAAATGATACCTTTAGAGGTGTTTAAAATTCTGTGTGTGGGGGGGGGGGGGGTTTACAGAAATCGGAAAGCCTCCAAAGGTTGTTTGCTCCAGGAGCTGCCTTGAATGATTGAGATGAGATGTTTCCACAAGGAGACCTTCTGAGTGAAATTATTTGACTATTTTAGGACACAGCTTCAATGCCTTTCTGCCACAGCTTTTATGCTTTTCTGCAAGAAATAGAGATAAGCTGCTAAAAGGTTTCATTGATAAAAAATGTATGATTAGGTCTGGCAAAGGAACATCTTTTTTGATTCTTTTTGGTTGAGATGATTCATGCTCAAGGTGTGAGCTTATAGGCTCACTATGACATTAAGGGTCCATGTTTTCTTCTTTTTTGCTTTGACTATTGGATTTATACTAGAGTTACCGGCCTCACCACATGAAAGCAGGAGCAGTTAGTGTTAATGAAGTTATATATACAAGAAAGAAAGGTGTTTTTCCTTTCTGGATAGGAAGTTTACTTCTTTATTTGGAAAGAGACAAAGGTAAAACATTTTTGCAAATTAAAAGACTAATATTCCCTTTAATCAGCTGACTGGAGAGAAGAGGCTTTCAAATCGCCTTGGAAATCACTATGGTCACTCGCTCGGCACCCGGGGTCATGCAGGAGGAAGGGAAAAAAATAATTAATTATTACCACATACAAAACCAGACACAGAAATTACAAAATATTAAAAGATAAATCTTTATTAAATGTATTATTATTATTATTAAGGAGTGGCAACTGATGTAAGGTAGCAAATTTATACAGTATAAGCCAAAAAAAAAAAATCATTAAATTTATTCAAATTACGTAAGGAAAATTTTCGTACATCTCTCCTGCAACTATTCTTTTTCAATTTAAATATATGTGCCTTTACGTATGTATGTCGTATGAGAAAGAGTAAGGATTCCATCAAATTAAGTTTACTCAGTCATTGAAAGCCTTACACAACTTCAGTGGACTTCTCAGAGGTGCCTAGTTTCCAGGCACTGCAATCTGAAGTCTTTCTTGGTAAGAGTACTCTTTTGTGTCCCTGACTAATTTTGCTGTTGTCTGCACCCATTCAAACAGATCTACATCCTTCTGAAAATAATGCTTCCAGACCTGTATACAATACCCAAGATTCAGCCTAATTGTTGCCTTATTTTATGGGAATAATCATTTTCCTGTCTCTGCAAGCAAGATTCTTGTATACTGCTAACAGAACCCCACGATCTGTCCTGTCTGAATGGTTCAGGAAACTTCATGCCAAACAGTACAATTACCCCTAGGTCTCTTTTGTTCACCACCACCAAATGTAGTGGCACCCAACTTTTTGCTTTCAGTTATTACAAAATCATTTAAATCTCTTGTTGCTTCTCTGGCAATCCAGAAATTTCTGCTACTGTGGCAGTGACCAATCTACAAATTTCAGTCAATATTTGGAAAGTTAAAATCCCCTATTATATGGCATTCTGATTTACAGAATGCTTTTTTCAATCAGAATGTTCTTTTTGTCTATATAGCTGTTTATTATACTCATCACAGTCATTTGGCCTATAACATACCACTATACTCATTTTTGTTTTTCCAGTGCTTATATCACACCAAACAAACATACTTCCTCTTTACTATATCATTCTACTTGTGCAATGACACTTATAATTGACACTGCTAATAAATCTTTATTAAATTTTCTCCAATATAAATAAATGCATACATCTATAGAAACATATTCAAAATGCATGCAACAAAATATTTCTTGACCTACTGATATAATATGGAATAGTTTTTAAAAAAAATTGTCTTTTTTATTTATTTTCTTCAGAAAATTTGCACTAAATTTTCTAATTAAAGACCTAATTTTCTTCATTTAAAACAGAAATGAATTCTAATGCTTTACAATATTTCTAAACCCAGCACTGTGTTTGTATTTGAAGAAAAGCAACTAACTTCACTTTTCACGAGAACAGAAACCAACTCTAAATGAAAGAAATCAAAATACATACTTTCTTCACATATCTAGAGGATATTATTAATCACAAAGCAAGAAAATAAACGTAAACCAAAACCAGTTAGACAGCAATCACAAGTTTAGCATATGCAAATACTAGTTTTAGTTTTGGCTGAAGATATAAACTTTTGGCTATTTCTGGTTTTCATTTATATTAAATTACCGTTTTTCAGGACATATTAAGTTTCCATCAAACTCTTTGCCATTATCAAGAAAGACATCAAATCATCCTTCCTGATATTAATCAAATACCAAGAAAGATATCAATAATATGTGAAACAAAGTGTGGTTTATTTATTTTAGTGAATATTATATAAATAAGCATAATTATATCAATCATAAATTCAGTAGTCAGTGGTTCTGCACTAGGTAAACAAAAAGAAATGTGTATTTTAAAAACATAACAGAACATTATAAGCAGGGAAGTTTTCACTTATAATGCTTTCCCATTTACAGTGAAATTCATAAAATCAGACTAACGTTTTGTGTAAATTTTTTTAAAAATTCATAAAAAGGTTGGCAGGTATATGACCAATTATTTTTTTATAATCCATCAGAGAGTTAAAAGTGCACACTATATACATTGGCTTTATTCACCCACCACCTCACCACAAAAAGGCCAGTCCACAAACCACTGTGGTAGTGTGAAGTATTTGAATTACTCTGTGGGTTTTCCTAACTCCAGATAAAGTGACTACTAGTCTGGGATTCTATCCCATCATCATCATCAGCCATTTTCAATCCACTGCAGGATGAAGGCCTCTCCAGCAACTTTTCAGTTCCTTCTGTTTTGAGCACTGGCCATCCATTTACTACCCAAAAACTCATGAATTTCATCTATCCATCTCCGCCTTTGTCTTCCAGGTTTTCTTCTAGCTCCTCTTGGGTACCATTCTGTTATTTTCTTAGTCCATCTGTCATCATGTCTTCGAGCTATGTGTCCTGCCCAAGACCATTTTAGTTCTTTAGTTTTGATAAGAATGTCCTTTACTTGAGTTTGCTGCCTAATCCATGTGTTTCTCTTCTTATCTAACAGTCTGATTACCAATATAATTCGTTCCATTCTTCACTGTGTAGTTCTCAGCTTCTCTTCCATTCTTTCGGTGAGTGGCCAAGTTTCACTTCCATAAAGTCATGGTGGGGAGTACACGTTGGTTCATTATTTTACATTTCAGACAAACTGGGATATTGCTCTTCAGTATGTGACTATATTTCCTGAATGCTGTCCATCCAAAATTTATTCTTCTCTTGACTTCCAGCCATTTATCATTATTACAGCTAATAACTTGTCCAAGATAAGTATATGACTCCACCTTTTCAATTACTGCTCCTTCAATCATTATTTCCCTTTCTGTGGCATACTTGTTCATCATTACTTTTGTTTTAGCCATATTCATCTTTAGTCCAAAATCCTTACTAACCATGCATAACTGATTAAGATTTTCCTCTAAGTCTTTGGGATCGTGGCTTATGACCACAATTTCATCTGCAAATCGTAAATGGTTTAGGTACTCTCCGTTCACATTGACTCCTTTCTGCGACCAGTCTAATCTTCTGAAAGCTTCCTCAAGGGCAGCAGTAAACAGCTTCGGAGATATTGTGTCTCCTTGTTGAACTCCTTTCTCGATTTTAAATTTCCTACTGTCTTTGTCTAGTCTAATAAAGGAGGTACTCTCATATATTTTCTTCAAAATCATAATATATGGGGTATCTATGCCTTGTCTTTCCAGTGCCCGAAACATTGCCTTATGCTATATGGAGTCAAATGCCTTTTCATAATCCACAAATGCCAGGCATAATGGTGTTTTATATTCATTTGCTTTCTCCATTAGCTGTGATATTACGTGAAGGTGATCCATAGTTGAGAATCCTGTCCTAAAGCCAGCTTGCTCTTTCGGTTGATTCTCATCAAGTATTCTTTCTAATCTGTTAGTAATGACCCTTGTGAACAACTTGTAGATGTGGGATAACAAGCTAATTAGTCTACAATTTCCAATTTCTGATTTATCTCCTTTATTATGCAGGAAAACTATGATCATTATTCCACTGCTTAGGCATCACACCTTTTCTAATGCACTTTGTGAAGAGCCTTGCCAGTTTTTGTGTTATGTCTCTTCCTCCCAATTTTAACAACTCTACAGTAACTTCATCTTCCCCCGGGGCTTTCTGATTCTTCATTTTCTTCAATGCATGTTCTACCTCATCAGGAAGAATATCAGGTATGTCGTATGTGTTGCTACTTTGCAATCCATCTTCCCCACTGCTGGCATCATTCCCCTGCTCCTTGTATAATTCTCTATAGCAGTCTTCTGCTATTTGAATTATGCATTCTGTGCTGTTTATAAGTACACCATTGTTATTCTTCAGTTTCATTTGTCTTTCTGTATTACTGCTCATGGTTGCTGATTTAAATCCTTTGTTTTCCCTTAATGCTTGTTCTACTTTTCTTGTGTTTCCTCACATTCTATTCCATGTGAGGTTCAAATGGACCTCCTCCCATTCCCTATCCCCAGTTAAAATCCTTAAAGGAACCCTCAACACCATTAATCATTCAAATTTTGACATACAGATCTTTACACACAAATTTTCCAATAAAAATCAGGTCCTTCAATTAAAATATGTTCATGGATGATTTATACCAAAAATAAAAAATAATAAAAACACTAATTGAGGATTCGCTTAGGCCCCTTACTGATTGTAAAGGAAGTCATAATAATTTTATCAGTTACATATATTATAACTCAGCAATCCCAAATTAAAACAAATAATAGTAACTTGATTTATTATTGCATAGCATTATTATATGCTCTATAATAACAACCATTAAGTGAATATAGCAAACTCCCATTCTAGCACTTATAATACTCATAGTGCTATTCTACTTTTCAGCTGTTAGTGCTCTTTTCTTTTTTTCCCATGATCAATCTTATGAACTGCCACGAATTGAATTTTTTCATGTGTATAGCACTACCATTTAAAATGCTTTCCCACTTAAATCACTTTTCAAATTCCAAGATAGGGATATAGCCCTCCTTCCTCTTGAATTTTGGTTTAGGGAATGGATTCAGTCCCTTGTAATGCATTAAGAATAAAGACTAGAAACTATCAATGTTGCAGTTTGTTTACTTCAGAGAAATCACTCGCAGCACAAAACGGTGACATTTTGTTTAGAATTAGCATTAGTAGAAGCATATGATGCAAGAAAGAAAGCTTATATAGCATCAGCCAAAAAAAAAAAAAAAAAAAAAATCCTTGTATCACCCATCCATTCACTCCAAAATTTTGTCTAGTTCAGCCTTGAATTTATTTAATCTATCAACTTCCACAAAAACAGATGGAAGTTTGTTCCAGCAATTGAGCACCTGCTGGCTAAAGGCAAATTTCCACACATCTATTCTACAATTGTCTTTTCTCAATTTGAATTTATGCCCCCTCGGGTGCAGAACCTGAGCAAGAGGAAGAATATCCCACATCAGCATTTAGCTTGCTCACACCATTAAAGGCCTTATACACCTCAATCAGATCACCGTGCAGGTGCCTAGTCTCCAGATTTGCAATTTACAGAACTTAAGCCTATCTTCGTAACAGCAACCCTTTGTTCCACTCACTAATCTTGTTGCCATTCTCTGTACTCATTCTAGTAGCTCAACATCTTTCCTAAAATGAGGTCTCCAGACCTGTATTCAGTACTCAGGCCACACCTTGAGTACTGTATTCAGTACTCAAGGTGTGGACTGACTGCCTTATATAAGGGGATAATCACCCCCTTATTGCTGCTAGCAAAATTCCTATATATCATTGACAAGACCCCATGAGCTACTCTTACAGCCTGTCTGAAGTGCTCAGAAAAATTCATATCTGACTGCACAATCTTTTTCATTCACCAATACCCTGAGTGTAGTACCACATAGTTGGTATGTTACTCTGGGTTTATTGCTACCCATATGCAGTACTTTGCATTTGTCAATGTTAAACTTCAGTTGCCACCTCTCAGCCCATCTGCTCAGCTTTTCTAGATTCTGTTGCAGTAGTGTGCCATCCTTACTGTCATTAACAATCCTATCAACCTGAGTATCATATGCAAACTTGGACAATAAACCAGATACACCTTCATCAATATCATTAATAAATACAGAAAACAACAATGAAACATTAGTCCACAAAGAGCAGTGTCCATTGATTACCATTCTCTGTCTTCTCCCACTTTACTATCTTTTTATCCATTGTAGCAACTTGCCCTCAACACCACACTGCTCCAACTTGCACAGTAGTCTTCCATGTGCAACAGGTGACTAAAATTCAAGTATATGATATTAAAATTATTTTTTGTATCCTGTTCCTTCGTGACCACATCATAGTATCCAATAAAATTGGTAAGATAAGACTTCCGCTTTAACAAACCCATGCTGTGTCTGAACTATAACTGCAGCCTTGTCTAGATGATCCTGCAATGCTTCTTTAACCAGTAACTCCATTTTTTTCTCGGGAACAGAAGTTAAACTAACAGGTCTGCAAATGCTCGTGTCACCTTTTTGATCCTCCTTTATGAATTGAGGATACATTTGGGGAACCTCCCCTAAATCCAAGGATGCCCTCATAATCATGGCTAAGGGCCTGCTTACTTCCTTTGCTGCATCCTTTAATACAGCTGGATACATCCCAATCACCCCAGGTGCCTTCCTTATTTTTATCTTCAACAATTTCTCCTCCACTTTGCTTTCAGTTTTTACAAAATCATTTAAATCTCTGGTAGTTTTGTAAGTGTCTGGCCTCCACTTCTCTACAGAATTCCTCATATGTGAATGTAGATACAAATTACTCATTCAGTTTGTCAGCTACCTGAGCAGAATTATCAACAATCAAACCATCAATATCAAGTGGACCAATCTGATTCATCCCCTTCCTTCTAGAGTAAAGGTGTCTTTACTGTTTTCCTTTGCATCCTTTGCCAAAGATTTCTCATAATGTGCGTTTGCTTGCCTAACCTCCTTTGTCACTTGATTACAGACTATCTTATATCTACCATAGGCATCTGTGTCTCCTGATAATTTATATGCATCCCATGCATTTTTCTTCTCTGCCACGAGTCTCATTAGTTCAACTGACATCCGTTTAGGTCTAAATCTTGAATATTATTTCTTAGGTTGTATGAAAAGCCTACCAGCTTCCAAGATCAATTCCTTGAATGCTTCCCATTTAGAATTTGCTGTTAGTAACATCATCAGTTGGTCCCACTGTATTGAATTTAAAAACTGTCTGATACCACTGTAGTCACCTTTACAAAAGCAAAAACCCTTCCCTTTACCCCTGATGGTAGTTACATCTTTGAGTAAATCCCACATTAGTACATTTGCGATCACTGCCACCTAGTAGTTCCTTTATCTGCGATTCTTAATGCATGAATAATCACTGCTGATAATCAGATCAAGAGTATTAATCCCTCTGGTTGCCTCTTGAACATGCTGCTGT
This sequence comes from Mastigoproctus giganteus, assembly GCF_048544385.1. Lineage (NCBI taxonomy): Eukaryota > Metazoa > Arthropoda > Arachnida > Uropygi > Thelyphonidae > Mastigoproctus > Mastigoproctus giganteus. The sequence continues at coordinate 49,210,130 of NC_143577.1, forward strand.
AGAAAACAATTATCCACAAAAGTCTTGCTATATGTGAGTATCAACCCACAAGTTCCAGTCTATGTCTGGGAAGTTAAAACCCCCCATTATAAGACAATCTGATTTACTGGCCCACTCTCTTTCTCTGTACAGCTGTTCGTTGTACTCATCAGAGTCATTGGGCCTATAACACATTCCTACTCTCAACTTTGCTTTCCCAGTGCTTATATCACATCCAGCTGAATCAACATTGCACTGTCCACCCATGTCAACTAGATGCACTTCCTTAGATTTTATATGTTTCTTAACTAATAACATGACCCTTGCTCCCTTTCTATCCTTTCTGTACACATTGTACACCCCAAATTCCAATTCTGCATTCCTTATCTCTGTTTGACACCACATCTCTGATATTCCAACAATATCTGCCTTAGATGTCTTCACCAGCATCTCAAATTCATCAAATTTATTTATAATATTCCTAGCATTGTTGTACATGCATCTATTCTTACTCTTAGTTACCCTAACACAACCCATGTATTTACTCGTTCCATGACGACTCCCAGCAGCCCTTGAAATTCCCAGCACCTTACTTTCCAGGCTGCTGCTCATTCCAATAGAAGCAGTGCAAGAATTACTTTCACCTCTGCCTGTGACTACTGTTAATCTATTAGTCTGTGAATACCCTCAAACTAGCAGTTTTCAACCCACCTAACACTGCCTGAATAGCATCAGAAAATATTCTTGCACCCTTTCTATTTAATTGTATCCCATCCCTGTATAAACAACCTCTCCTGTTAAAATGCACAGACCACGCTGAGAGAAATTCTATGCCACAATCCTTGCACAATCTCTCCAGGGTCGAATTGATTGACAGGGCTCTCATTATATACTCCCTCCTCTCGTGTCTGGGTAGAACTGCAGAAACTTTCAAATTTAACCCTAACTCATGACTTTTTTCCAAACATTGACCTGTACTCGTTACGTAAGTCCAAAGATTTCATACTCTTAATGTCAATAATGCCAACGTGTACAACAATATCACCCTTTGTGCCCTTAAAAGATGATATCTGCTCTACAACATCAACTGGTATGACTGCCAGGGGCCTATTCCACATATCCTTTTATGCACAATATATTTCCCATCTCCCTGACAACAATAACTAGCTTCTGTGGGACCAGCGCATTCTAATTCTGCCCCATTTTAATTCCTTCGAGGGCATCTACCCTACTCTTCAAACTCTCATAGATGCCCATCAGAACGCTGAGTTGGCACCTAATTTCTTGAATTAGTTCTCAAAAGGCAGAGGTATCAGGGCTTGCGTAATTTTCATTTAATATTTCATCCTTATAATGTCAGTTAAAGGAAAGGTTAGTGCTGTTGTAAAGAACATAGCGGAAAGGTCATTACATTAAAAGTGAAAACAATCAGTAAGGAAGACTGTTGAAGTCAGAAAGTGAAAGACAATTGATCCTTACTTCCACAACTGTTCTAGCAATTCTTAAAGAAAGGATCAGATTGCTGGAATTAAAATTGCAGCCAAATTGCAATTAACAATTACAAGAAAACATTCAGGATTTGTGGCTGAAAAGGAAAGACAATCTTTTACATTCCAGACTAAAAACTATGTTATCGGGCAATACTAGGTGGTAGATGACTCTCATCAACCAGTGCAATACTTTTTGGAGGCTTAAAATGGTAAAATCCATGTTTATTCTCCAGAGCAAAGTTCCGGCAATCTCCCATCTCTTCCACCATGCAAAATGATTGATGTCTTCTGCAGTTACGATGGGCATCATGGCAAGATCCAATCTGCCAGTCACTAGATAGTTTACCGGACCGAATCTATTGGTAAATCTCTATTTCCCCATGATTGATTTTCTAATCAATGTCATTATTTTAAATATTGAATATTTGTATAAAATTGTATGCTGTATATAAACAACTCCAAGGGCAATTGTCGAGGCCACATTATGTTAGGGAACTAGGTATAATCTTGCTGTTTGTATGCAATAAACAAAAAGTTCATTACTTCACATGTCCTCTCCACCTTTCCTTAGTACTGAATACATCACGAACAGTCCAACTAATAGAACAAACTTATCTGCAAAAAGATCTCAACCTCCCAAACACTTCCCAGTTCATTTCACAAATATACATGGTCTCAGTTCCGATGGACATCTCAGTGATGTCCATTTCTGTTTACAGTCTGCCAAGCCCCCATTACTTTTTCTGACAGAATCCCAATTATCAGTTGATTCCACCACTATTCATCTCAGTTGTCCTAATTATTCACTGTACAATTCCTTTTGCTTCAAAGGCGGTATTTGTGCATACATCAGCTCTGATATTTCCTGTCAGTGACTTAATTTGTAATCTGCTCTTTTTAATCTTTTCTGGTTTAAAATCTCTCTATTCCATTCCATCAAATTCATCTGTTGCCTCTATCATTTTCATAACTGCTAATCACTTGAAACTTTGACTTTCTCCACTCCGACTTTCCTAACAGTGAGGTAATTTTCCTTGGGGATTTTAATATTCACAACTCCAGCTAGCTTATATTTTCTAGTCACATGGACCAAGCTGATTGAGATTCTGATGCTTTTGCAATAACTAATGATCTCACACAGATCATTCATTTACCTACCAAAATACCCAAAAATCCTAAGAACAGAACCAACGTTCTTGATCTTTTTCTCATAAACAACCTTTCCAAATACAGCAGACTCTCGATTTACAGGGACACTTCAAGACTCCAAATAAAAAAAAAAAAAAAAAAAACCAGAAATCATAAAATTCAAGTAATTCAAGTAATAACTAGAATAGATATAAAAAGATATTTTGCAAGTCGTAAATAAGTGACAAGAAGTGGTGTTATAAGTCGTCATTGGGAGACTAATGTGCCTATTATCTTGCAACCCCGCTGTCTTCACATCCACCACTCAAAAAAAAAAAAAAAAAAAGAGAGAGAGAGACCAAATGTTTAGTTTGTTGTGTGGTGTCGATTGTTGTGTTCTGTCGCACCACAAAAGTACAAAATTTGTTTTGTTATTTATGTCAGGGATGTCAAAAAATTTTTTATAGTAAATATATATATATATTTTTGTTTATAAATCGCAAAAATGATGGGTAAATGCAAAAGAGTTGTGCTTTCAGTTAAACAAAGACTTGAAATTATTCAAAAGTTTGAAAACGGTGCATCCGTTAAATCTCTAATGAACCATTATAATGTTTCTGACCAAACCATACGCGACATTGTAAAAAATAAAGGGAAGCTATTAGATTTAAAATCGACATCGCAAAAAATAAAGGGAAGCATTGTATTGGACACACATCGGCATATTTTTTACATAGGTTGCTGAACATTTTTCGATACAATAAGTCCCCGACTTACACAACTACGGATTTACGCAAATTTGTTTTCACTCAATTTTTTTATTTTTAGGATTGTAAAATTTAAAACAACAAAAAATAATAAGCAATCAATAACGACGATCACAGCACGCACAAATTGCACAAGTGAGATCGGAGTAACAAGCAAAAAAATAGGAAAAAAAAGAAGATTCTTGCAATTATTTATGGGTTTTTTTTTTATATGACTGAAGATTTCAGCGAAGGAGACACACACTTCACCATAATATCATAAAAACCTACAGAATTCCACCTATTAGTATTATCGCAAATGCAATAAGATCGAGTTTACTACCCATTTATAATAGATTGCGCTAACAGAAACACCCAATAAAACGGAAAGTGCAAATTGTTTTTATTGTTTTTTGTTGACCTCCAGAAATGTGCTTTAGTAAAATGTGGGCTCCCACGGGATGATAATAGTGAGTTTTCGCCTTAACCCTGTGAAGTTCTTTACAGAAAATTTCATTTTGATCGTTATCATGGTGCCGACTAAGAGAATAAGTGACAGCGATACTAGTAAATCTACCAAGAAAAGGAAAGCGATTGATTTGGATCAGAAAATTAAACTAATAAGAATGTATGAAAATGGTCAAACACTAACAAGTATCGGGCCGAATTCAGATTTGTCAATAAAAATATAGTAGCAATATGTTACTAGTCATTCCCAAGATACGTAAAACTCAACTTACATAAGAAGTCCTGGAACGTATCTCGTATATATGTCAGGGACTTCTGTATTTTTGGATTAAATGGGAAATCGATTATCCGGGATTTGTTTTTTACCATCTATCCCGGAAAATCGAGAATCTACTGTATATGGTCAAGGTGAGTGGCCCTTTGGGCACCTCAGATCACAAGTTAATCATGGTCTCTTCTCCAGTGGAGCCTTTTCCTTTCTGGCCATTCTTGGCCTTGTGTTGTGTGGCATTAAAAGAATGCAAAATGGGATAACCTGCAAGATTTCTATTCTTCTTTTCCTTGGCTGGATTACTGTTTTGAATCATCTGATGTCAATGTTTGCTCAGATTATGTCTGAAATTATTCTTGTAAGGATGAAATTCTTTGTTCCACACACCACCTTAAAATTTTGTTCTTAATTTAAACTCTGGTTTTCCAATTTTTTTTTTCCAATAAATGTGCTAAGGCTGTTCAAGGTAAAGAATGTTGCATATCACACGATTGGCTTGCATCTAAATCTCCAGGTTCATTTTCTGCCTACACCAAAGATCATGCACATAGAGTTAATTAAAGGAAGACTTCATCCATATCATATGGTGATCCAATACAAGAGCTGAGACAAATGGAGCCCTGACGAGTGGCTCACAGACTTCTATTTACAGCTGTTCAGGGTTGATGCCAATAGAACACCATGCCATTAAAAACACTGTTACTCTGGACAATGCCCCTCAACATCCTCTACACCTTTCAAATGTTGTGTTCTTGATTCCCCTCTTCCTGCACCCTAATTCATCATCATTGTTCCAGCCTAGACCATAGCATATTCCTATTTTTCTCAGGTTACTAAAACAACAGACTGAAATAGAACCCTAAAATAATTTTGGAAATAATCTACATTCTGCATGCAGTGAAGAATACTGATGAGTCTTGGAAGGAGGGGTTAAAGGATTCAACCTCAATGGCACCTGGAGAAAATTGTGGCCAGCTAGTGTTTCTTGTTTCCTGGGATTTGAAGACCAAATAGGAAAAAAAATGTAAATGTTCTGGAAATCATATTCAGGAACTGCTTGACCTTAATTCCAAGAAACTTGCCAATGAAGGAAGACTTGTCTTCCTAGAGAAGCAGAGGAAATCAGATGATCACAGCCCGGTTCAAGAGCATCTGTTACAGAGTGCTAAGACAACCAAGCAGATGTGCGCCCTTCAAACTTTTAAATCAGAAGCTGCCATGGCAATTTGAGGAAATGGATTCCAACTTTGAACAGAGAACCATGATTAACAACATAATATTGAATGTCTATACTAACTACAGAGTAATTAACAGTAGAGAAAAGAGGGCAGCTTAATAAACCTCTCTGGTTTATTCTTAATAAACCTCTCAAAATCCCTCCACAAAGAAATCTAAAAATATATCCCCAGAAATGCCCTTCCATATACCATGAAAAGGTGTTCCTTTTCATCTTTAACTACAAATACATTATACAGTATTCAGTCCAAGTCAACACTATTATTATTTTTTTTTTTTTTTGCAAATTCCCCTAATTTAGTTATTATCATTATACTGTATTTTATATATGATTGCAAGTTCATTAAATATGCCCTTTGCATCTCATATGTATAAAAAGTTACATATTACATCGTTCTTTCCATTGGAAGACTAGTTTCAACATGCAGCCTGTTGTAAGTGAAAGGACTGCCTGTGTCACTCTTTGCATACATATTATTTTATATAAAATAAATCAGTTACTTTTTTTTTTAATTTATACTGAAATTTTAAATCTAAAATACTTGAGTGCAAATTAATCTCAAAAAATATACAGAAATCATTACATAATTCATCTTTAGGAAAGACTTCAGTTTCTACTTCTGCTGGAACGTCATTCAATACTGATGTTAGTGTAGAAACAGTAAATTTTGGAGCTGATGCTTTTCTGGGCCCTTCATAAACAGCTGAAAGGATTACCACATATGTTGTTTGTTTTTCAAGGTTTGAAACAGTTCTGGATGTGATGCTTGGAGGAAATGACCATTCTTTCTCTTTGCCTAAATAAAAAGCAAGGATTCAAAATTAGATATTTAGATATACATTTAAAATAAGTAATCTTTTTCATTATTTGTTAAATTTTGTCTGGTTATTGCAATCACTTTCTGTTAAAAGGCCTTTACTAAACAAAAAGTTAAAAAAAAAAAAAAAAAAAAAAAAAAGGTGTTTCATATTTTTTAAAAAAATATCTCTGTGTGATTATGGATTACTGAGCTTGCCAACTAGACACCTTAGAGGGGACCTGATTGACATTTATAATGCTTTGATAGGAGTTAGTAAAATGAATGAAGGGAAATTTGCCATTAAAATTGATTGATTTCTAAAAATAACTCAAAACAAATTTAATATTGTGCCCTTTAACAATCATATTAGAAATTTAATGCATTCAAAGATCCTTCAACAATCCCCCACCCAGTTTTAGAGGAAAAACAGTTGTTATATTAAAGTGGTTAAAATTTAACCAGTTTAATATAAAAAAATTCATAGCTAAAACAGACTTTAAAGATGATTCAGCTGAACAAGACCAAACCAAAAATGCATAAAGAAATTACTGATAAATGCAAAAAAAAAAAAAGTACTACCTAGTAATTCTCTGATTTTACCCTAAAACAATATGGCAAATCCAATTCAGATTTCACAAAACCAAATAATGTTAATTTAACCTTCATAGATGCAGACAGAGCATGATAACTACTCATTCAAAATAACTAAAAATTTCAGATTGGGAACAATAAACCAGAATTGCACTAACAACCACCTCCAGCGTTGGTACCGAGTGAAAATACTAAGAACCATATAAGAGCACTGAGGAAAATCAATAATCCAAAAAAACTTTATATAACAAAAAGTAAATTAAACTTTATATTGATGAATTAACCACAGAGAAAAACAAATTCATATGAGCATAGGATTATCAATAGAATTAATAGCATCTTGAAAGGATCCAAAGACAGGCAATTCACATGGTAAGATCAGCAAAAGGTCAACCACAAAAAGGACTTTGATTATGGATTACTGAGCTTGCCAACGGCACCTTAGAGGGGACCTGATTGAGGTTTGTAATGCTTTGATAGGGGTTAGTAAAATGAATGAAGGGAAATTTGCCATTATAAAGAATTGCAGAACTGTGAGCCATAATTACATAAGAGGTTTAGAAATGTATCCAGCAAGTTGTTAATTACTGGAATTAGCTGCCTCCTCAGGTATTTGAAGCTGACAATTTTAAGAAATTCAAAGATCAACTATACTTTGATTTTAGGAAAGCTTTTATATCTGTTGCACATAAAAGACTGTTAAACAAATTGGAGCATTGGGGCATTAAGGACAAGTTGCTGCTATTGATAAAGAGATGGTTGAGTTGGAAAAGACAGAGTGGTAATCAATGGATACTGCTTTTCGGGGACTAATGTTATTAGCAAAGTCCTCCACCCAGGGTTCGGTGTTGGGACCATTGTTGTTTTCTATATTTATCAATGATATTCATGAAGGCATATGAAGCTTAAATGTCCAAGTTTGCAAATAATACAAAGGTTGGCAGCAAGGTCGGATTTAAACTTGCTGTGGCCCTAAGCTATAACACGTATGAGGCACTTCCCTCTCCATCAAATAATAATAAATTAAAAAATTTTTAAATTAGCGATTAACAATGATAGTCAAAACCACAACAAAAATTTCTCCTTTATGGGAAAGGAAAAAGGCTTGGGGGTAATTGTGCAGTCAGATACGAAATTCTCTGAGAAGTGCAGACAGGCTGCCAGAGCAGCAGTAGCGCACACACACACACACAGTTTTGTTAATGATTTGGACAAGATTTCCCCTTAAAAAAACCCATGCTTTATCTAAACTATAACTGCAGTCTTGTCTAGGTGATCCTGCATTACTTATTTAACCAGTGACTTCATTATTTTCCCTAGAACAGAAGTTAAACTAACAGGTCTGTAATTAATCATGTCACCCTTTGTGAATTGGGGATGCATTCGCACACCTCCAGTCTGTGGAGACTTACCCTGAATCCAAGGATGCTTTCATAATAATGGCTAGTTTGCTTACTTCCTTTGCTACCTCCCTTAATATAACTGGATAGATCCCATCCCAGGTGCCTTTCTTATGTTTAACTTCAACAATTTCTTTTCAACATTCTTCTCAGTTATTACAAAGTCATTTAGCTCCCTGTTAGAGTTTGTTAAACTTCTGAAGCCTCCACCTCCCTAGAGAATCCTTCATGTGTGAATGTACATGCAAAATACTCATTCAGTTTGTCAGCTATCCGAACAGGATCACCAACAGTTGGACCATTGATATCAAATGGACCGATATGATTCATCCTCTTCCTTCTAGAGTTTACATAATTAAAGAAGTCTTTACTGTTTTTCTTTGTATCCTTTGCCAGATTTCTTGTGATCGGCCTTTGCCTGTGACTTTGTGACTTGATTACATACTAGCTTATATCTACCATTGGCTTCTGTGTCACTTGATAATTTATATGCATCCCATACATTTTTTTTTCTGCCACAAGTCTAATTAGTTTATCTGACATCCATTTAGGCCTAAATCTTGAACAGTATTTCTTAGTTGGTATGAAAAGCCTAGTTTAATTCCATGTTTAATCCCTTGAATGCCTCCCATTTAGAATTTTTTATTGGTAACGTCATCAGTTGATTCCACTGTATAGAATTTAAAAAAACTGTCTGAGACCACTGTTGTCACCTTTATGAAAGCAAAAACCCTTCCTTTTACCCCTAATGGTAAAAAAAAAGTAAATTGCAGCCATTATCAATCCACTGCAGGATGGAAGCCTCCTCAACAATTCATGCCGAGGGAAATGGACCATAATCTGCCACGCTGGTCCAGTGCGGGTTGGCAGATCAACCGTATTTAGCAGTCAGGGGCTTGAACCCCGGTCTACTCAATGGTAGTTGCATCTTTAAGTAAATCCCACATCAATACACTGTGATCACTGCCACCTAGTGGTTCTTTTAACTTATAATCACTGCTGATAATCAGATCAAGAGTATTATTCCCTCTGGTTGCCTCTTCAACATGCTGCTGCTGTAGAAAACAGTTATTCAATAAATCCACAAAAGTCTTGCTAGTGCTCGAGTGAAAACAGAACTAAAGTGGAGACTATGGAAGGAGTGGCAAGACCTGTTAAATAACATTATTTGGTTATGTGAAACCATTTTTGATGTTGGAGGCCTTGTTAATAGGCATAGAAACCATTACTGGGGACCTGTTGACCACATGATCAATACGTGGACCGACTGACCAAATCACAGTTGGGTTGTTTAAAAGAAACAAATTGTAGCCTCCAATTTTTCAATCTCTGAATTTTATTAAGCATTCAATTTTAAAAATCAGAACTTTCCTAGGTTAATTCAGAATTATAGTATATATGTAAACATGCCAAAGATGTCTTTAGTTTAGAAATAAAGCTAGGTTGAAAGAACCATTAAACAATATAAAAATTATATAATTAGCTGCATATTTAAAAAATATATAATATTATTATTATTATAATAATAATAATAATATTATATATTTTTTAAATCGTTATTATTTTAATTTATTGTATTTTAATGCAAATTATGCAATCCTTTCTCCTTTATATTTGCATTTCTCTATAACAGAGTTTTACAACAAATTTGTGGTTCTCAGAATCTTTTATTATGGCCTGATTCAGAAAAGCCAATATTTTTAAGGCATCTTCCATTGCAGAAGAGCACATAATGTCTATCAGTACACAGCAATTTGTGAATCTTACAGCTACAGAAAGCTCTGCTGGTCAACAGGTCCCCAGTAATGGCAGCCATGTCTATCAACAAGGCCTCAAACATCAAAAATAATTTCACCAAACCAAATAATGTTATTTAAGAGGTCTTGCCACTCCTTCCATAGTCCCCACTTTAGTTCTGTTTTCAAAACTACCTATACAGAATGATAAGATAATCCTGTTTCAGGTATACATGCTTTAATGGATTTCTTAGTACTTCATAAAAAAGCATCTTGTACCAACATTCTTATCCAACGTGGATGGTCTAATCGCACTTTCTATCACGGATCGGAGCAATATGGCCTTAGTTGCTAATGCTCCTAAAAACCAAACAAACAACAACTATCACGGACAGATCTGGTTTTCTGATTGTAATCAATTTTTATTGGCAACCTTTAATAGTTTTAGGATTCAGTGTTACAGTTCATCTCATTCTTTCCAAGTTCAGCTTCAGCTTGTCATCATCTCTGAACAGCTGTTACTAACTGTCATATTTCACATCCAGCTGTAATCTTTACACGATTCAAATTTAACATAATTTTGAATAAACAACCCATTTGATTTTGTACTCCACCAGCAGCCTTATAAAAATAGGTAGCAACGTGCCAATCACTCTGTGTATAACATGTAATGAGAAAATTCAACTATATGCTGAGAATGAAAAAAAGTGCTTAATGTTATGTTCATATTGTTGTTGTAACTTATGTTTTTGAAAACTAAATCTTTATTACAAACACAACACACAATTGTGGAATACCTAAAATGTAGAGAGAGAAATGGCTATATTCTAAACAAATATGTAATACCTAACATCACTGCTAGGGCTAAACAGCCTAACCAACTTAGAGCACCTGTGGTGACAGTGCAAGGATTGAGAAATTCCAAGTGAATTCACATGCTTATATGAGAATTAACAGAATGCCTACTTAGTTAATTATGAATTACTAATCATTATCATTTAATCATTAAATTGTTTAAACCATTTTTTTTTTTTTTTTGGCTGATGCTGCATAAGCTTGCTACCTTGAATAATTTGTCAATACTAAAACTAAATAACTAACTTTACTTTAATGTTAAAAACTAACTTCACTTAAATATAATAATAAATGTATCATTACATCACCTGCACCATTCACTGCAGGAACAAACACTAATGAATATGCAACAAGCTTCAATTTTTGAGTATCCAAATGTAAAGGTGGGTTCCATGAAAGACTAACTGAGTGTTCTGTTTCATCATCAACCTTTACCTCTTGCGGCGGAAGTAATTCTGAAAGTAAAGTAAAAGTGTCTCACAAGAATTTGGTAATTTAACAGCAAATTATAAAACTAATGAAATTCATAACCAACATTTTTATAAAAATAATAATTTTATAATAACATTAAAATATGAATTAGAAAACAAGAATTATAAATTTATTAATCAGAATATTACCAGAGATCATGTAGCTCACCTTATTTTATTTTCATAAAAAGATATACTTAAAGTTACATTATGAACCCATGAAAATGACTAGCATGCCATGCCAGGTGAGTATACACAAATGTTAAGACAACATTTAAGTATAAGATGCTCCATCTTCTATCATTGCAGAGGTGGCAAAACATGGTGTCAGTGTTGTTTTTTTTTTTTTTTTTTCAGGCAAATTAGCATATATGCTTAAAGCACCAACTGTCTTTACTATGTCTGTCCATCTAGCTACAAGTAATATCGCAACTCCTAGTGAATGGATTTTCATAAAATTTTATAATTAGCTCTGTTAGAAAGATTTCTGAAGCCAACCCAAATGTCATTAAAATTGGACCAACAGAAACTAGAAATTATTAATTCTCAATCCATCAATCCACATGTAATAACTCAACTTTCAGTTAATGGATTTTTGTGACATATTAGATATGGCTCTTAAAACAATTTGTTCAGCCTCCCAAAATTTCACTAAAATCAGACTAATAGAAACTCAGCAATTATCATTTCTTTTTTTTTCATATATATCACACTGGCTATCCATATACTGGATATTATGTTTGGATATTACAATTGTTGTTGTGCAACAATGAATTTACTGAAGGAGCTGGTTTATGTATGGTTACTGCATATACATCATTTCTACTACCAAGGTAGTATGAATGCTTCATTTATTTATATTGAAAAGTATTGTGAATACTTTCATGAGTGGCCGAGGTATTGTACTACTTTGAATAAGTAACACTTCACCAGTAGAGAAGACTGTTATTTATTCTCAGCAGACATTGCCACCCAGATGGCACCATTTTGAAACTTGTTGGCTTACTCATTGGTGGGTGGGCAGGTACCCTGTTGTTGCAAGAGTGACAACCCAGTTATGAAGTATAATTCCACAAAAGTTATAACCCAGTTATGAAATATAACTTTTGTGGAATTATACTTCATAACCGGGTTGTCACTATTGCAACACCGGGGTACCTGACCACCCACCGATGAGTAAACCAACAAGCTTCGAAATGGTGCCATCTGGGTGGTGGTATCCGCCGAGAATAAGTAACATTAGTCTTCTCCACTGCTTAAGCGTTGCTTATTCAAAACAGTGCAATGCCTCGGCCACTTGTTGTGAAGGTATTCACAATATGAAATATAAATAAACAATGCCTTCATACTACCTTGGTAACAGAAATGATGTATGTACAGTAACCATGCATACACTAACTCCTTCATACTCTTAGGCATTTAGCCAAGAAATATTTTTAGATTAAACCATGCACACCATCAAGCATCAAGGTAAAATCACGGGTTTTAGCTTCAGAAGAGGGGACTTTGAGAGTTTAAGGCGCTATTATTATTAATATTAGTAGGTTTTTTTGTGAATTTTATTCGCCGCTTTGTCGTCTTGTGGTGAGGAAGCGCTGTTTGTGCATAGTGTTGGAATATGTAAAGGTTTGTTTTTTTTTTGTGTCGAGTGGCCGGCATCAGGCGATTTAGTAACCATGGGGCAACAAACACGAGTTTGATTGCCCCCTGTCTCACATCTCTAGCTGCGCAGAGGCAGGCCAGATTCATCTTAGCTCCTGCTAGGCGTCCCCAGAACTGATGGTCTGGGTAAGCCCATGGAAATATAGGAAAGGAGAGTGGATGTATAGCAGGGAGAAGATGGGGAGGGAGGGACTGGAGGGAATATAATGATAGAAAGACGGAGATGATAGAGGCATCCATATAGAAGTAGGAAGGAGGAGTTGTTAAACTGAGAGTAGAGCACTAGACAGTAAGTCCAGGAATCCCACCACTCAGTAGGGGCAGCAGGCAGTGAAGATTCCACCCCAGGTGGGGGGACAGCAGCCAGCAAAGATCCCACCCCCTTTAGGTGCTATATGGCAACTGTGAATTGGGCTGACTGCTGAGGGATAGTAGTAGTAGTGGCATGTGATGCAAGAAAGCAAGTGTATGAGCTAATGCAGCATCAGCCAAAAAAAAAAAAAAAAAACACACCTTTCCCTCCAAATGCCTGTCCAGATCCTCCTTAAATTTATTTAACCTATCAACTTCCACAATGACAGATGGAAGTTTGTTCCAGCAATTAACTACCCACTGGCTAAAGGCAAATTTTCACACATCTATTCTACATCTGTCTTTTCTTAATTTGAATTTATGCCCCCTTAGGTTCGTAATCTGAACAAGTGGAAGGATCCCATCAGAATTCAGTGTGCTCAACACATTCAAGGTCTTATACACCTCAATCAGATCACCACGCAGGTGCCTAGTCTCCAGCCACTGCAATTTGCAGAACTTAAGCCTCTCTTGGTAAGAGGATCCATTCATTCCCCTCACCAATCTTGTTGCCCTTCTCTGTACACGCTCAAGCAAATCTACATCCTTCCTAAAATGAGACCTCCAGGTCTGAGCAGGGAAAAGGAGGGACAATCACCTCCTTTTCCCTGCTAGCAAAATTCCTATATATCATTGACCAACCCAATGACCTGCCCTGGCAGACTGTCTGCATTGCTCAGAAAACTTCATATCTGACTGCACAATTACTCCCAGGTCTTTTTCATTTTCTACCACCTTAAGTGTAGTACCACACAGTTGGTACCTTTCTCAGGGGTTACTTCTACCCATATACAGTACTTTGCATTTGTCAAGGTTAACTTCAGTTGCCACTTCTTAGCCCATCTGTCCAAATTATCTAGATCCTGTTGCAGTAGCACACTGCCATTACTGTCATTAACAACCCTGCCAACCTTTGTATCATCTGCAAACTTCGACACTAAGCCTGATATACCTTCATCAATATCATTGATAAATATACAAAACAACAGAAGACCCAACACCGAACCCTGTGGGACTCCACTAATAACATTAGCCCACGAAGAGCAGCACCCATTAATTACCACCCTCTGTCTTCTCCCACTCAACCATCCTTTTATCCATTGTAGCAACTTACCCTTAATACCATTCTGCTCCAATTTGTACAATAGTCTTCCAATAGGCGCCCATTGTTATTAGAAAAACCTTTGAGCATAATGGCAAGTAAGGCACCCGGAGTTGATGGCATATACCCTGTAGTTTTGAGGGAGAATGTAAGGGAATATTGAACCGCTGAGTTTAATTATGAGGGCATCTTTGGACTCAGGAGAGATTCCTTTGTATTGGCGAAGTGCTACAGTATCGCAAATACATAAAAGTATTTCTAAGGGTGAAGTTGATAATTACAGACTGGTTGGTCTGCTTCAGTGGTAGGAAAAATCTTAGAAGCAATGATTAAGAGTGCAATCCAGGGACATTTAGACAGATACGGCATTCTGAAGGACACACATGGCTTTGTTAAGGGAAAATTAAGCTTAACTAAAATAGATTAGTGGTAAGATTCTAAGATGGATTTCTGGGTGGCTGCAGAAGGAAGAGGTTGTGATTAATGGATATTCTTCAGACTGGTGTAACGTTGGGAATAGGGTCCCCTCAAGGATCAGTTCTTGGACCACTGTTGTTTCTCATTTTCATAAATGGCATCAATAAAGGGATAGAAGGTGCAATGTCAAAATTTGCAGAGTCGTTAATGATCAGTGCCAAGCAGAGCTCCTTCAGGATGACTTGAACAGGCTTCAAAGATGGTCAGAAGTGACAGCTATGTTTTAATGCTACTAAATGCAAGGCCTTACACCTGGGGAACAGCAACCCACAAATAAATTATACACTTCATGGGGTTGAATTAAAAACAGTAGAGGAGGAAAGGAACTGGGAGTTACAATACAGGCAGGTATGAAGTTTTCTGAACATTGTAAACAGGCAGCCAGGAAAGCCCATAGTGTCCTATTGATTTATCAATCATTACCCTGTACAGATAAGGAGATCATAATTCCACTGTATGAGGCAACTGTAAGACCACATTTGGAATACTGTGTCCAAGTATGGAGACTTCATCTGAAAAAAGACATTGTGCTTCTTGAAAGGGTCCAAAGATGAGATCAGCAGAAGGTTGACCGTATAAGGAAGGACTCCAATTATGTGGGCTACAGAGCTTGGCAACCAGGCACCTCAGAGGTGACCTGACTGAGGTTTATAAGGCTCTGAGAGGGATTAGTAAAATGAATGAAGGTGGAATTCTCACTATTATAAAGAATTCCAGAACTACTGGTCATAAATTCAAATTACACAGGTTGAGATTGAGATTAGATTGCAGGAAGTTTTCTTTTACCCAGCAAGTTGTTGATTGCTGGAACAAGTTAATGTTGTTGTTCTTTGGTTTTTAGAAGCATTAGCAACTAAAGCCATATTGCTCCGGGGATATGCGGTGGTCATTCCCTGACCTTTCCGCATCCTCCGTATTTGGTGGTCACGGGCTCGAAACCCGGTCTAATCAAGAAGCATGTGCTACACTCTGCTGCTCCTGCCCACCGGGCTACGGAGGTGCCGGAACAAGTTGCCCTCGCATTTAATTGAGGCTGACAGTTTGAATAAATTCAAATGTCAATAGGATAGTTACCTGTGTGAGGAGGAAAGCATATAATTTGTATTCTCTTATCAATTTTTTAAAATTCTGAGGACCGGTATTTTTTCCCATGGCCCAGTATCAGACTGCAGACCACACTTTGGAAAACTCTGGTATATTGGATTGATTATTTACATTGATTAACAGCTAATTTAATTATAGTAAACCCTCAATTTAACAGACTAATAGGGGAGAAGGGGTGTCAGTTAATGGCGAAAGTCTGTTAAATCGAATATAACCTTGGGGGGGGGGGGACATTTTTGATTGTTCTTAATGTAAAGAAAAAAAAGCTTTAATACAATATAATATTGTATAGTACTGTATATTGCAATACAATTACATTGCATTATATATTGCAGTACAATTTTATATTGTACTGTACAATATAAAATTATTAAATTATAATAAAGAATATGTAATATTTACTCACCTTTTTGACAGTGTAGTTGAAGCGTATTTTGCAGTGACCATGTGGTAGTAGTACAGTAGTCATTATTCAGTATCTGAAGGTAGAGGTGAAGAGGAAGCCCCAGCTTTAGATTCTTTTGAAATTTCACAAATGGAAGCACTGAATGGTGTCACAAATGGTGTCACCTGTTTGCTTGTAGACGGTTCAGATGTACAAGCAGTTGGATGTGAAATAGGATTGGGAGTCGGTGAAGTTCACTTAAAGAAAGTGCTTCAGTTGTTTGCCACTCTGATGTTGTTTCTTAATAATGATCACCCTGAACTGCCGAAAATGTTCGTAGTACAGGACAATTTCAGGGTCAGATGTCCCTATATAATGGATGGCGATGTCCATGAGATTTCTCATTTCAGACAATGTAGGCCATTCTGGTGTAATTTGCTCTTCCTCAATGTGGCGCCTCCGTAGCCAGGTGGGCAGGAGCGGCAGTGCGTAGCACACGCTTCTTGATTAGACCGGGGTTTGAGCCCACGACCACCAAATACGGAGGATGTGGAAAGGTCAGGGAATGACCACCGCATATCCCCAGAGCAATATGGCCTTAGTTGCTAATGCCCCTAAAAACCAAATAACAACAACAACATTCCTCAATGTCTTCTTCTTCCCCTGCCTTGCCATATTGAACCTCGTCCACAATTTCTTCTTCAGTGAGGAGTTGGTAGCCAGGATCACCTTCATCACAGCCATTTCAGAACCTCATCTTCAGTTGTTTCCCAGCATTTACAAGGATGCACCGAAAGTCATTTGCCTCAAATCCTTCAAAATCCAAATCCGGTTCAATATTGTTCAACTTCTTCCATCCATTTGCCAAAGTTGTAGTCTTCATCTCCTTCCAAGCAGATGTAAAGTTAAAGACCACAGACTTAAGGTTGTAGGCTCATAGATTCTGAAGTGTCCTGTCTCCTCATATCTTCTGCATTTTCTTCATCCTCCAACACAACCATTACTTCTTCCAAAAAATCCTTATACAGCCTCTTGCAGGCTGCAATTATTCCCTAAATAACTGAAGTTGTGTTAGGAGGCAAAAAAAGACATTTAATTCTGCCATCCTTACTAACTTCTCAGCACTAGGATGAGCAGGGGCATTGTCAAAAGCAACAATGCCTTTACATTATTGGGGAAAATTTTCAGAACATCTGTCTGGAAGCACCTCACATCAGGGACAAAGTGGTTGAAGAACCAGTCAGAAAAAATCTCTGAAGTAAACCACACAATCTTTGAGTGGTTTACTGATTCAACTGATTCTTAATGTCTTTAAGAGTGTGTGGTTTCTTTGATTTCCCTACCACCATGGTCTTCAGGCTATGCAAGCCATCAGCATTTGCACAAAGTAAGACAGAAATTTGCTCCTTACTTAACTTGCAACCAGGAGTGCTGTGTTCATGTTTGTAGGCCAGCATATTTTCAGGAACAGCAGGCCAGTTTCATCAGGATTGTAAACCTGTGATAAAATAAGGCCCTCAGATTTAACAAGTTCATTTATAAATTTTCTAAATGGCTGAAACTTGTGAAGTGTCTGCACTTAAAAGATTCACCACAGGTTTTCTTTTTCTAAAAAGTCACAGCCACCCATCACTTGCCTTAACATTAAGTCCAATGTGTTTTCCAAGAGTTTCACATGCAGATTTCAACTCAAAAACTTCATACATTAACACCACTAGATCTCTGTTGAACATACCACTTATACACAGCTTCTTCTAAGTTTTTATCTTGCACAACTTTCATGTGTTTTCTACTCCCCTCTGTAGAACCACATTTAGAGCTATCAACACTTATTTTAAAGAAAAATGTTGCGATTTAGCCTTTGATTTACGGATATCAGAAACAGTTTGTTTTTTTACGCCGTACATTTCACAAACACGTGCTACTGAGACGCCTTGTTCTAATTTCTCAATTAGCTCTAATTTCTGTGCCACAGTTAAGTTCACACGCTTTCTTTTAACTCCTCTATCACTTGATGCCATTTTAAATTGTAAAGATTGCAAAATTATTTAATAAATAAAAGTCACAATTCAGAAATCACAGAAACACTCCGTATACAACTGACCGCACAACAGCTTGAGGCAGACTGAGACCGAAACAAAGCGAGTTGGTAGACCTGCAGTTTAGTGTTCCGAGTCACGTTCAGCTTGCAAGTCACTGCTCTTATCTGTTATCTGGAAAAACAGCTATTTGAACACATTTTCAGAAAAAATAAAAAACAATTTCCTGAATTTGATTATAAAAATAAAAGTAGGTAATTATCAAAACAATAATGGAAATAGGTAATTATTATTAATTTTTAATTAATAATAATACTGAATTTTTTAATTAATAATAATACTGAAGTTTTGTATAAACTAAAAAAAATAATATGGTCGAGATTAATATGTACATTACTGTATTATTATTATTTGTCCAGTCCGTTAAATCCAAAATCCGTTATATTGGGGTCAGTTAAAGCGAGGGTTTACTGTAATTATTAATCATTTACTTCAAGTTTAACCTCTGTGCCAGGGAAAATAATGGAATCAATAGTTTGAAAAATAATGCAAGATTACCTTGATAGGAGCAGAGCTATAAGGCAATCACAGTATGGATTTCTTAAAAGATCATGTCTCACCAGTCAGAATGGCTACTACGAGGATACAAAGGAACTGAATACAAAGGATAATTTTGACATCGCATACTTAAATTTAAGTAAAACATTTGCTAATATACTTCATGTATGACTGTTGTATAAATTGGAACAATGTGGCATTAGGGATGAATCATTCCTATGGATAAATGGATGATTAAGTGATAAGAGTCAAACAGCATTTATAAATGGCTACTGCTCTTCATGGATTAATGTAACAAGTGGGGTTCAGTAGGAACCCCATTATTACTTCTAACATTAGCAATACTGATGTAGATATTTCAAATTTCATATTTAAGTTTGCTTATGATACAAAGGTGGGCACTGTTTCAAAGGTTAAATTTGAAAGTGTCTGCAATTCTGCCCAGACACGACAGGAGGGAATACATGATGAGAGCCTTATCAATCAATTCGACCCTGGAGGGAATGTGCAAGGCTCAAGGTGTAGAATTTTTTTTCAGCATGGTCTGTGCTTGTTAACAGGAGAGACTGCTTCTACAGGGATGGGATACACTTAAATAGAAAGGGTGCGAGAATATTTGCTGATGCTATCAAGGCAGTGTTAGGCGAGTTGGAAAACTGCTAGCTTGGGGAAATTCAGAGACTAAAAGGTTAAAAGTAGCTGCAGGCAGAGGTGAAGGTGTTTCTTGTGCTACTTCTATTAGAATAAGCAGCAGCAGCCAGAAGGGAGGAGTGATGGGGGTTTCAGGGACTGATGGCAGTCATCGTAAAGCAGATGGGTATATGGGATGTGTTAGGATAACTAAGAATACGAATACATGCATGTATACCAATGCTAGAAGTGTAGTAAATATATTTAATGAATTTGAAGTGCTGGTCAAGACATCAAAGGCAGATATTGTTGGGATATCAGAGACGTGGTGTCACACAGATATTAGGAATGCAGAATTGGAATTTGGAGAATACACTGTGTACAGAAAGGATAGACAGGATAGGAAGGAGGAGGAGTTATGCTGATAATTAAGAAAAACATAAAATCAAAAGAAGTGCATCCAGTTGATACAGATGAACAGTGCACTGTTGAGTCAGTTTGGTGTGACATAAGCACTGGGAAAGCAAAAATAAGAGTAGGAGTGTATTATAGGCCTAATGACTCAAATGAGTACAATGAACAATTGTACAGAGAAATAGAGTGGGCTAGTAAATCAGAATGTCTTATAATGAGGGATTTTAACTTCCCAGATATTGACTAGAACTTATGGGTTGGTCACTCACACACTAGTAAGACTTTTGTGGATTTATTGGATGACTGTTTTCCACAGCAGTATGACTGTTTTCAAGAGGCAACCAGAGAGGGTAATACTCTTGATCTGGTAATCAGCAGTGATAATTCGTGTATTAAGAATTTGCAGATAAAGTAACCACTAGGTGGCAGTGATCACAGTATACTGATGTGGGATTAATTAGGGATATATTTACTATCAGCGGTAAAGGAAAGGGTTTTGCTTCCGTAAAGATGAGTACAGTGGTTTCAGACAGTTTTTAAATTCTGTAGAGTGGGATCAACTGATGATGTTACCAACAGCAAATTCTAAGTTTTTTTTTTTTTTTATGTAAATCCCAAACACGAGAGGTATTAGAACCTATAGTACTTAGTACCGTGTTTGGGTTGGAGGTTGAGAAGATGAAAGAAGATATTTGTTAACATTGGACTTGAACTTCTGTAGACTGTAATTTTCAGGAAATACGTATGAAGGAAGGTTGTTCTAGAAAAGGGCAGTTGAATGAATAAACGAGGAAGATGAAAAGTTGGTTCTGTGAGTTTGAAGTTGGACAGTAAATGGATATTGGTTGGTGGTGGCACATGTTCAGACTGTTTTGAAAGAGAGAGCGGAAATTATAGAAGCCAATTCGGAAGAACAGTGCCTGTGGAAGTATCTTTGCTTTCGTAAAGGCGACTACGATAGTCTGAGACAGTATTTAAATTCTTTACAGTGGGACCAACTGATGGCATGTTACCAATAGCAAATTCAAAATGAGAAGCATTCAAAGAACTTATCTTGGAAGCCACTAGGCTTTTCATACCAACAAAGAAATGTTGTTCAAGATTTACACTTGAATGGATGTCAGATGAACTAATTAGACATGTGACAGAGAAGAAAAATGCATGGATACATATAAATTAACACAGAAGCCTATGATAGATATAAGCTGGTCTTTAACCAAGTTACACAAAGGAGGTTAGGCAGGCGAAGGCACATTACGAGAAATCTTTGACAAAGGATGCAAAGAAAAACAGCAAAGAGTTCTGTACTTATGTAAACTCTAGAAGGAAGGGGATGAATCAGATTGCTCCACTTGATATCGATGGTTCAACTGTTGATGATCCTGCTCAGGTAGCTAACAAACTAAATGAATATTTTGCATCGACATTCACACATGAGGAGTTATTCAGCGAGGGGAATGCCAGAGGTGTATTCAACTCTGGCAGTAAGCTAGAGAATCTTGTAAAAACTGAGAGTAAAGTGGAGGAGAAATTGTTGAAGATAAACATAAGAAAGGCACCTGGGGTGGATGGAATCTATCCAGTTATATAAAGGAGGCAGCAAAGGAAGTAAGCAAACCCTTAGCCATAATTATGAGAGCTTCCTTGGACTCAGGGGAGGTACCCATAGACTGGAGATGTGCAAATGTGACCCCAATTCACAAAGGAGGATCAAAGGCTGACACAAGTAATTATAGACCTGTGAGTTTAACTTCTGTTCCAGGAAAATTAATGGAGGCCCTGGTTAAAGAAGCACTGAAGGATCATCTAGACAAGACTTCAGTTATAGCTCGGAAACAGCATGGTTTTATTAATGGAAAGTCTTGTCTGACCAATTTGATTGGATACTATGATACAGTCACAAAAGAACTGGATGCAGGGAATGACTTTGATATTATATACTTGTATCTTAGAAAGGCTTTTGATACTGTTGCACAAGGAAGACTGCTGCACAAACTGGGGCAGTGTGGCATTGAAGGCAAATTGCTGTTATGGATAAAGGGGTGGTTGCGGGAGAGAAGACAGAGAGTGGTAATCAATGGACACTGCTCATCGTGGACTAATGTTATTAGTGGAGTCCCTCAGGGTTCAGTGTTGGGTCCATTATTGTTTTCTGTACTTATAAATAATATTGATGATGGTATATCAAGCTTAATGTCCAAGTTTGCAGATGATACAAAGGTTGGCAGGGTTGTTAAGCACACTACTGACGCTATGCTGCTGCAACAGGATCTGGAAAGGTTGAGCAGATGGGCTGAGGGGTGGCAAATGAAGTTTAACATTGACAAATGTAAAGTACTACATATGGGAAACAGCAACCCCAGAGCAACGTATCAACTCTGTGGTACTACACTGACAGTGGTAGAGAATGAAAAGGACCTGGGGGTAATTGTGCAGGCAGATATGAAGTTCTCTGAGCAGTGCAGATGGGCTGCAAGAATAGCTCATGGTGTCTTGTCCATGATATACAGGAATTTTTATAGCAGGGATAAGGAGGTGATTATTCCCTTGTTAGCCTAAATAAATTTAAGGCTGAGCTGGACAGGTATTTTGAATGAACAGAGGAGTGAAGTGTTTTTTTTTTTTTTTTTGGTTGATGCTGCATAAGCATGCTTTCTTGCATCATATGCCTCTACTAATGCTAATGCTAATCTGTAGAAAAGGCATGCAGCAGAAACAGTATGTCTATGAGATAGACTCTGTTAGAGATGAATCATTAATTAACCTAACTGTCCTCTTCTGAATGGAATCAAGAAGCCTCAGGGAGGTTTTGGGGGCACTACTCCAGATGTGGGAACAATATTCCATGGCAGGGCAGATTTGCGATTTATACAGGGTGAGCAGCTGTTTGGAAGAAAAGTAAAGCCGAGAGCGAAAGAGAAAACCAAGTATTTTAGATGCAGATGAAGCAATATTTGTACTGTGCTTGTGCTAAGAGAGATTAGAAGTCAGGTTAATCCTCAAAAGAGATATAACATTTGATGATATCATATATATCCTCAAATCCCCAAAAGAACTATATCATTTTGCCTAGAAATCAGTGTCACTAAAGATAAGCATAGGAGCAGAAGAATCCTTTTTGCGAGATATAAGACAATACTGAGTTTTAGAAGGGTTGAAATCAACTAAGTTTTCTTTGCCCCACTGGAGAATTACCTGAAGATCGGCATTTAAGGAATTGGTAGCAGATTTTTGAGAAGTTGAAGCTGATTTAGCAGGGTAAAGTTTCTCAAAATGGAAAGTGGAATGCAATGTGCTATCTTCAGCAAAACTATGGATAGGATTTCCAGTCAATGGAAGAAGGTCATTAATATACAAGAGGAAAAGAGTGGGGGAAAGAACTGAACCTTGGGGAACACCGGCATTAGTGGAGAAGTTAGAAGAGAGAGAGCCATCTACCATCACCCTCAGAGAGAAAACTGGATAACCAATTACTAAAAACAATTAGCAAACCATAAGATGGAAGCTGGTTTAGAAGACCTTTATGCCAAACACGATCAAAAGCCTTTGAGATGTCAAGAGTAACTACTTGTGTTCCACCGAACCTTTCCATTGAATTAGTCCATAAATGAGTAACATAAGCCAGAATATCACCAGTGGATTGACACTGACGGAATCCATACTGGTGAACGTTGATCAGACGGAAAGTTTCTAGGTAGTTTAAGAGTTGGCAGTTAATTGATTTCTCCATTACTTTAAAAAGAGTAGAAGTAACTGCAACGGGACGATAATTGGATGGGAGGGATTTGTTACCCTTTTTAGGAACCAGCTGGATATGGGCAAATTTCAAAGCAGAAGGAAAAATATCTTTGGAATAAGAAAGTGAAAAAAGGTGGCAAAGAATAGGAGTAAGTTCAGGAGCACAGGTTTTGAGAACAAGTGGAGAAATACCATCGGGACCTGGAGCTTTTTCAGCATCGAGATTCGTCGAAATCCTTCTGACATCCTTTTGATGGAAGACCACAGGAGGCACTGAATGGAGCGTGTTGGGATTGGTGGGAGGTGTTTTACCAAGATCATTAATACATGAGTTGGAAGAAAAATGGGATGCTAGCAGGTCAGCTTTATCCTTGGCTTTATCCTTGACAACAGAACCATCTGGTTTGGACAGAGGTGGGAGCAGAGATGAGCAAAAGTTGCGGCCAATAGCTTTGACCAGTTGCAACCAGAACGCTCGGCTACCATTAGGGCAAGAAGCAAGTTTTCTACTCTTAGCCTGTTCAAAATCTAGTTTGGACTGATTAATAACTGCTTTACAATTGTTGCGAGCTTTGATGTAGGCAGAAAATGAAACTGAAGAATTAGAAACAAGCCAATTACGATATGCAACATTCTTCTCTTGAACAGCCTTAGCATATTTATTGGAAAACCAAGGTTTAGATAAAGGACGAGATTTTAAAGTGCAGTGTGGAATAAAGGATTTCATTCCTGCTAGAATAATTTCACTGACATGATCTGAGCAAACGTTGACATCAGAAGTTTTGAAACAGTAATCCGACCAAGGAAAAGAAATCTCGCAGGCCATCCCATTTTGCATTCTTGTAATGCCAAACAACACGAGGTTGGGAAAAGCCATGAGAAAAAGGCTCCATTGGAGAAGAGACAATCACCAAGTTGTGATCTGAAGTGCCTAAAGAACCTCTCACTTCGACCATGAACTTAGAAGGGTTGTTTTTGAGAAAAAGATCAAGCGTGTTGGCTGTATGATTAGGATTGTCCGGTGTTCTCGTAGGTAAATGAACAATCTGTGCAAGGTCATTACTAATCGCAAAAGCCTCAGCATCTCGAACAGATGGGTCAGTGTGACTAGAAAATGGAAGCCAGCTGGAGTTGTGAACATTGAAATCACCAAGGAAAATTACCTCACTGTTAGGAAAGTTGGCCTAGAGAAATTCAAGTTGCAAAGAGAGGAAGTCAAAGAGCTCTGAGTGATTAGTGGATTTGGGAGAACGGTAGAGACAACAGATGAATTTGACACAATGAGGTACACAGATTTTAAGCCAGAGAAGATCAAAAAGAGGAGATTCCAAATTGCCAAGTCTCTGAAAGGGAATATCAGAACGGACATATGCACAAGTACCACCTTTGAGGCGAAAGGAATCATACAGCGAATAATTTGGGCATCTGAAATGAGCAGTAGTTGAATCAACCAATAATTGAGATTCTGTCAGAAAAAATACATGGGGTTTGGCAGACTGCAAGTGGAAGTGGACATCATTGAGATTAGAATTGAGACCACGAATATTTGTGAAATCAATTAGGAAGTCCTTGGGAGGTTTAGATCTTTTCGCAGATAAGCTTGCTTTATTAGTTTGACAATTCATGGTATATTTAATAGTAAGAAAAAGTGGGTGGGACATACTGTATGAAGTAATGATATTTTTGGATATGGTGTACACATGGTAAGAATAAACCCAGATAGTTGACATAATGTGGCCTCGACAATGCTCCCCACATACACACTACTTGGACTCCCTCCAGTCACTATCTGACAGAGTAGAGGTACCAAGATTATAAACTAGCTGATCCGGAAGCCTCCTAGAGAGTTACCAATAGGTTCGGTGCGGTGTACTAACTAGCGGCTGGCCTGCGAACACCGTTTTAGAGCTGTACCCTCAAAATGTAAGGAATATTGGATCCCACCACGATATTCATCATAACCTCAAAAGTCATCAATCATACTGCATGATGGAAGAGATAGGGAAGGGTTGACCGGAACTTAGCTGTAGAGACTAAACATGGGTTCGACCACTTCAAGCCTCCAATAAGCAATGTGGGAAGCATTCAAGGAATTCATCATGGAAGCTACTAAAAGTAGTAGTAGTAGTGACATGTGATGCAAGAAACAAGCGTATGAGCTTATGCAGCATCAGCCAAAAAAAAAAATTACAAAACAATCCCATCTAAATATTTGTCCAGTTCCTCCATAAATTTATTTAATCTATTAACTTTCACAATGACAGATGAAAGTTTGTTCCAGCAATTAACCACCTGCTGGCTAAAGGCAAATTTCCACACATCTATTCTACATCTGTCTTTCCTCAATTTCAATTTATGCCCCCTTTAGGTTCATAATCTGAACAAGTGGAAGAATCCCATTAGAATTCAGCATGCTCAACCCATTCAAGGCTTTATACAGCTCAATCAGATCACCTCGCAGGTGCCTAGTCTCCAGCTGCTGCAATTTGCAGAACTTAAGCCTCTCCAGGTAAGAGGATCTCTTCATTCCCCCTCACCTATCTTGTTGCCCTTCTCTGTACACGCTCAAGCAAATCTACTTTCCTAACTTTCCTAAAATCAGACCTCCAGACCTGCACGCAGTACTCAAGGCATGGCCTGACCGCTGCCTTATACAGAGGGCCAATCACCTCCTTTTCCCTGTATATCACTGACAACACCCCCATGACCTGCCCTGGCAGCCTGTCTGCATTGCTCAGAAAACTTCATATCTGACTGCACAATTATTCCAGTTCCCAGATCTTTTTCATTTTCTACCTCCTTAAGTGTAGTACCACACAGTTGGTACGTTTCTCTGGAGTTACTTTTACCCATTTGCAGTACTTTGGTTTCATACCTATTAAGAAATATTAAAGTTTAGGCCAAAATGGTTATCAAATGAACTAATGAGACTCGTGACATCATGGGATGCATATAAACTATCAGGCGACACAGAAACCTATGACAGATATAAGCTAGTCTGTAATCAAGTCACAAAGGAGGTTAGGCAGGCGAAGGCAGATTATAAGAAATCTTTGGCAAAGGATGTTAAGAAAAACAGCAAGGATTTCTTTACTTATATAAACTGTAAAAGGAAGGGGATGAATCAGATTAGTCCACTTGAAGTGGATTAGTCCACTAATATGATTAGTGGACTAATCCACTTGATTAGTCCACCAATCATATTAGTCCAATCGATGCTTCGACTGTTGATTATCCTGCTCAGATAGCAAAAAAACTGCATGAGCATTTTGCATCTACATTAACACGAGGAGTTATTAAGGTTTGAAAATGACAGAAGGTTATCAAATGTTAGCAGGGTGCTTAATGATTTTGTAATAATGAGAGCAAAGTGGAGGAGAAATTGTTGAAATTTAACATAAGGCACCTGAGGTGGATGAGATCTATCCAGTTATATTAAAGGAGGTGGCAAAGGAAGTAGCAAACCCTTAGCCATAATTATAAGAGCATCCTTGGACTCAGGGGAGGTCCCCACGGGCTGGAGATGTGCTAATGTATCCCCAATTCACAAAGGGCGATCGAAGGGTGACACGAGTAATTACAGGCCTGTTAGTTTAACTTCTGTTCTGGGTAAAATAATGGAGTCACTGGTTAAAGATGCATTCCAGGATCATCTAGACAAGACTGCAGCAATAATTCAGACACAGCATGGGTTTGTTAAGGGAAAGTCTTGTCAGACAAATTTGATACGATATTATGATGTGGTTACAAAGGAACTGGATGCAAAACATAATTTTAATATCATACACTTGGACTTCAGGTAAGCTTTTGACACTGTTGCGCATGGAAGACTACTGTAAAAATTGGAGCAGAATGGTATTAAGGGTAAGTTGCTACAATGGATAAAAGGATGGTTGAGTGGGAGAAGACAAAGGGTGGTAATCAATGGGTGCTGCTTTTCGTGGATTAATGTTATTATTGGAGTCCCACTGTTGTTTTGTATATATATCAATTATATTGATGAAGGTATATCAGGCTTAGTGTCAAAGTTTGCAGATGATACTAAGGTTGGCAGGGTTGTAAATGACAGTAATGGCAGTGTGCTACTGCAACAGGATCTAGAAAATTTGGGCAGATGGGCTGAATAGTGGCAACTGAAATTTAACCTTGACAAATGCAAAGTACTGCATATGGGTAGAAGAACCCCAGAAAAATGTACCAACTGTGTGATACTACACTTAAGGTGGTAGAAAATGAAAAAAACCGGGAAGTAATTGTGCAATCAGATATGAAGTTTTCTGAGCAATGCAGACAGGCTACCGGGGTAGGTCATGGGGTTTTGTCAATAATATACAAGAATTTTGCTAACAGGGAAAAGGAGGTGATTGTCCCTCCGTATAAAGCAATGGTCAGGCCACGCCTTGAGTAGTACGTACAGGTCTGGAAGCCTCATTTTAGGAAGGATGCAAATTTGCTTGAGCATGTACAGAGAAGGGCAACAAGATTGGTGAGGGGATTGTCTTACCAAGAGAGGCTTAAGTTCTGCAAATTTCAATGGCTGGAGACTAGGCACCTGCGCAGTGATCTGAGGTGTATAAGGCCTTGAATAAGTTGAGCATGCTGAATTCTGAAGAATTCTTCCACTTATTCAGATTAAGGACCTAAGTGGACATATATTCAAATTAAGGAAAGACAGATGTAGGATAGATGTTCGGAAATTTGCCTTTAGCCAGCGGGTGGTTAATTGTTGAAACAAACTTCCATCTGTCGTTGTGGAAGTTGATAGGTTAAATAAATTTAAGGAGGAACTGGACAAACATTTAGAGGGAATGGTTGTGTGAATTTTGTTTTTTTTTTTTTTTTTGGCTGATGCTTCATAAGCTCATACCCTTGCTTTCTTGCATCACATGCCACTACTACTACTAATACTACAACTGTGGTTAGGTGGTTAATGAGAGTAATTAGGTTATGCTACTTCAAGATGATCTAGACCAGTGGTCGTCAATCTGGTCCCTACTGTCCACTAGTGGGCGATTCAAGCTTTCATGGTGGGCGGTGGGGTTTTTGTCCGTTTTTACAAATTTTGTTCTTCCTCCATATATCGAATACATTGCTAAAAACTTCGCGAGTTTGACTTTTTAAAATATGCTTTTGACATCGAACCAGATTCAAATATTTAGTCTCGCAGTATCAGCCCTCGAGGATCTCATTAATTAAACGCAATTTCAATAAACTTTATTGTTTTCACATTTAACTTTCTTCAATTTAAGCAGCTCCCACACTAGTAGGTGCTGTATCGATGGAGATGCAGAAATTCATTAAATTTAAATTATCTATGTATAAACATACATAAAATATAAATAAAAAGATAAATTTAAGTACCTATTTTTTACAAACCCTCCCCTCTAAAAATTACTTCACACTTGCGCTAGATTGAGTTACTGCAGCACCGGTGGGCGGCAAGGAAATTTTATCATCAACAAAGATACAAAAGTGGGCGGTAGGTATTAAAGATTGACGACCCCTGATCTAGAAGAACTCAGCAGACAGGCTAGAAAATAGTCATTTGGATTAACAGTGATAAATGCAAGATACTGTATTTGGGTAGCAGTAATTCCAATTCATGTTATGACTATTTTTTCATGGATAACATACAACTGGGTGGTATTATTCTGGGTACTCAAGCTACTAGAACAGCCAATATGGTTTCTATCAATGATATAGAGGAACTTTGTCAGCAGAAACAAAGAAGTTTTTTATAAGACAACAGTTGGGCCACATCTAGAATAATACATACCAGTTCAAGTTTATACATCTTATTTTAGGAATAAGAAAAGCTGGAAAGGGTGCTGAGAAGAGCAACATGATTAGTTGGGACACAAAAGAATATTTTTACCAAGAAAGACTGGGGTTCTGTAAATTGTGGTCTTTAGAAGCTAAGCATTTACATGGTTACCTAAATGAAGTGTTATAAGACTTTAAAAGGGTTAAGAAAAACTAAATTCTGGTGGCATATTTAAATTTTTTCAGATGATATGCAAACAATGAGGGGAGGGCTTAGATTTAAAATGGAAAGTAAGGTAAAATTGTAAAACAATTCTGAAAAAATTCATATTCTGTCAGAGTAATCAATTGTTGGAATTAACTTACACCTAAGGGGTGGATAATTTAAATACATTTCAGAAAGTTTTCACCAAATAATTGAAAAAAAATGGGAAATTGTTGGGTTTTTTTTTTTTTTTTTTTTTTTTTCCCCTGGCTGGTGCTGTATAAGCTTTGCTCCCTTGCAAGTTGCATCATGTTGCCAATACTAATACATACTTCAATCATTAATCACTGTAATTCAATTATTAATCATTTACTTAAATTATTAATTACTGTAATTCAATTATTAATCATTTACTTCAATTAATCTACTAATAATTACTTCATTATTACAAAATTATAATTAATTTATTTACATTTCATAATACGATTTCTATAAATATAATTTCCGTGCGTTATCCAGTGTTTCCCAACCTTCTGTTTCTAGCAATCCCTTCTTGAACAAAACTCGATCCCATATAGATAATAACAATCTTAATTGCTTTCTTCATTATCCCAGGAGCTCACATCTGGTGAGTATGGGCTTGGCACACCCAGGGTCCTGAGCTGGATATCATCATTCTTCTCTTTCTTGGTGATTCCTTTCTATCTCTATCTCTCTCAGGGTAACTTAAAAAATTTTTTTGGCTGGTGCAGCATAAGCCTCGAAGGAGCTTCTCCAGGTGTGGCTCCTTCGAACCACACCTGGGGAACTGCAACCCGCTAAATGAGAGCTAGTGATATTCTGTATAAAATTATAAACTATCAAGTACAACATACAATTACTTTCCTATCCATACTTATATACTGATAAGTATAATTAATAGTATATAAAAAAGGGGAAGGGAAAAAGCACAATTGATAAATATAATTATACCTAAAATATATTATACGATATATATTATAATTCATATATTCATTGTACATAACTGTTGTTGTCAAAAAATACTCCTAATATTGTCAATGATTAATGATTTCAACAATTTATCATGCACCCATAACAAAAAGACAAAAGACATTTGTGCTAAAGAACTGTAATATTTTGTATAAATTACAAAAATTTGCTCTACATATCACATAATAATATAATAATTAATTACCTGTTACTTTCGTATTCGAGAGTAATGAGACATCTTTCGTAAAGGAATAAGCCCAGTTTGGAAATATGCCTATAACACAAAACACACAAATCACTGCAGAACATTGACGTAATCGTGCAGGCAGAAAATAATAGCTGAGCATATCGAAGTTTAAATATCCAAATGAGTAAGTTTAGAATTAGTAGTAAACTTCTCTTACAGCAGCATACATAATAAAATCAAAAACACAAGGAAGCCACTGCTTTGATTGGAAGCGTCCTTGACAACAATTACCGTTCAGCGTGACTCACCGTGAACGAAAAACATCGTTTGTTTACTGCACCGGTGAAACGTCACTAGTGGCAGTTTTGTTTATTTTTTATTTTTTTAATAGTGGCATAATTATACTTATCATGCAAATTATTATTTCTTTTTATACACAAAAATAATTTTTATTAATAACATTTCATCTGATACTTCAATTTATATTTATGAAAATTAAAATGACAGTTGTACCAACATGCGTTTTTCTTTTTCTTTTTGCGTTGTTATATCGCCTATAACAGAAATAGGCGACATAAATTAATTTAAAACCATCAAATTATTCTTAGGCACGGCAGATTCCATAATTAGATTGGAATCCATAACTATCTTGGTTTTAAGTTAATAGAAAAAATGTTTTAGAGCGTATAAACGTTCTTCTTCTGCTCACAACTATCACATTTTTTCTCAGTCTCGGAAATAATTAAACTTAACAGAGATCTTATTTCACAGTATAAACTTCAAAAATTAAACTCAAAATTTAATTTAAAAAATTAGAACTATTTCATTAACACCAGTTTGCATTTTAAGAAAAGTTCTCGGATTTTTTACTGCTGATAAGAAATCTGAACTATATTTTTAAAGTAAATTTCGAAAGTTGTTGAAATTTACAGCATGTCAAAATTTTTTACACATAAAAAATTGTGGAGGTACTTCTGGTTTATTTTGTATGTTTAAAGATGTTACAAATAGGTTGTTGTCAGATAAAAACACCGATAAATTATGATGTCCGATAATGATGCTCATTTCCACCTACAGTTTTCCAAACCCCACTTACTTTACTTGACGGACTCGATTATCTGTCCTCTCAACTACCACTCACCACAGTTGCTTTATGTATTCGGCCTATGATTCCGTTCGCTTCAGACGTGGTACTTGTGTATAGGTCAGCTATGAAACTCCTTCTCAGAAATTTTCCAATTTGGAATCTTCTCTTTAATCTGGTCTGACTTAAAATATCTCTGCTCCATTGTGTAAAATTCGTCTATTGCCTCTATCGTATTCTCAACCCCCTCTAATCACTCGGAACACTGACTTTCTTTCTTTTCTCCATTCTAACTTTCCTAACGATGAAGTCAATTTACTTGCTTCTTTTTTTTTTTTTTTTTTGTTTAGTTGTGATTTTAACGTGCACAGCTCCAGCTGGCTTTAGTTTTCTACTGCACGAATACAGCTTGTTCAGATGCCGAGACTTTTGAGATTGCCTCTCTCTCTCTCTCTCTCTCTCTCTCTCTCTCTCTCTCTCTCTCTCTCTCTCTCTCAGAGATCAACAACTAGCGGACAATTATCGAATCTAAGCGGAACAGCTGGTCATTTAACGTATCGAAATGAACTTATCTCTGATTAAGGCCTTGATATCATGTAAAATGATTAACTTGCTATTAACTGCATTCTCTAATATTTTTCACACAGTGGCGAAACAGAAGCGACAGCCTAATTTGTTAGAAGTAACAAATTTAATAAACAGGCAAGGAAATTTATTTTACTTTCAACGTACAGGCCAAAAAATAGTTTTTTTTTTTTTTTTTTAAAGGCATACAAATAGCATCACAAATTGCCTGATAAAGTTTCTAATCTTCACTATTCTATTCGTTTCGGTCTATGAACCATGTGTTCTTCATAGATTCCGATATTCGAATTCTTTCTTTATGGCTGGGATCCAAAAATTGGACAATGCGTTGTCTAACCTCTTGACTCAAATTCTTCTATGTCAGGATTGAATCTCCAGTTTTTATTGATTTGCTTCGCTAACACTGAATGGGATTTCATTATTTAGCATCACAAATAGGCATACTCCAGCTCTCCAGTATCGAGGATTATTGGATTATAAGCACCTCCTTGATCAACTTCTGGAACCATGTAAGGGAGTGTTCCACACATGGATGTGCAAAGTTCTCACTCAGAATGGACATTAGATCTCCCGCCTGGCCGAGCAAATCCAAAATCGGCAATTTTAAGTTTCACATTACTGGTCAAAAGGAGATTTTCACATTTCAAATCATGACAAATTTGGACATTGTGGCAATAATTTAAGAGGCTTAACATTTGCAAAACCAATCTTTTGCTAAAGTTTCCCCAATCGTACCATTTTCCTACATATAAATGCTTATATCACCGTTTTCAGCAAGGTCCATAAATATTAAAACTTCATACTGAATTCAAATTATATCATAAATTGCTATTATATTTTCGTGCTGAGATTTTTACAAGAGACTAATTTCATCAGGCAGGCAGTCCTGGAGAAAGTTCCGATATGCACTTAAACGATTAATTGTCTTTACGGCGACACGTTTTTTGCCACCGTAAAGTCTTCAGTGGTCAGAAGAGCCACTTGAGCTGTTTATATAAACAGCTCATGTGGCTCTTCTGACCACTGAATACGCGCCTTCATCCAGTGGCATATCCAGGTATCATCGTAAGGGAGGGGTATAGCGACTAGGCTTTTGTGTTTTATTAAAGAACGCCTCCTGCGTTCTTTCTTTTTATTTAAATTTTTTTGTTAATGGAGCACCCCCGAATACGCCCCTGCCTTCACCTATTACATTGCCTAAAGTGTAGCCAAAATCTTTTAAAATGCTCTCACGGTCAACAGCATAAGATGATGTTACCAACAGCAAATTCTAAGTGGGAAGCATTCAAGGAATTAATCGTGGAAGCTACTAAAAGTTTCATACCTACTAAGAAATATTTTTTAAGGTTTAGGCTTAAACGGTTGTCAAATGAACTAATGAGACACGTGGCAGAGAAGGAAAAAGCATGGGATGCATAAAAATTATCAGGCGACACAGAGGTCTATGGCAGATATAAGCTAGTCTGTAATCAAGTCACAAAAGAGATTAAGCAAGCGAGGCAAATTACAAGAAATCATTGCCAAAGGATGCAAAGAAAAAAAAGCAAGGATTTCTTTACTTATATAAGCTCAACAGTTGAGTTTATATAAGTAAAGAAATTATACTGATGAAGGTATAGACTGACGACTGTCAATTCGGATGGACATAAACTTGAATGGCGGATATTTCTAGCATTCGTTTCAACCTTCATTTCGTGAGTGCTTACAATGTAACTCTCGATAATATTTTTTAATCGGGTATGACCATGTTTCAAAAAAGATACGAGATTTGCTGGCACTCACTGGTATAAGTCCCACATCCACTGGTGCGTGTGGGACTTCCCTCTCTTCAGGGTAGACAAAGATTGCAATGGTCTGTCTCCATTTGGCTAGTGACATATCTAGTTGTGTCCCACCTCCTCCTGGTGTAGACGGGCACCAGGTACACTGTCCAGAAGATCGCCTGGCCAGTGGCAAAGAGGCCAGAAACAACACAACAACACATAATACACGCAAACTGCACGTTTCTGGCCGTTCTGCAGAGTTTTGTATCATCACAAAGTAACATGGCGGAAATGAACTCATATTCCTGGAGCCGCTGTACAGAAGATACTACACATTGTTAAAAAAAATTATGAATTGATTCTTTACATTGTACTTCATCCAAACAATTTTGACAAGTGTAAAATATTAGCGATTAACTCTATTGACACAGAACTTATTCAGAAAAGAAAAAAAAAAGAATATATGATATTCCACTGGCTAGTTACGTGGTCATGAACCTAATTTTTATTTATGTGAACTTATTTCATCTTTTAAAATCATTACATTAATATACAGGGTGATCCAAAAGTCAGTAAACAATTAACGAATCGGTATTTCAGTGAATTTTTGACGTATGGTAACGAGATTAGCGCAGAAATGCATAGAATTACGTAGGTTTTTTTCTGAAAGAATGTCAAAATTAGTTCCCAGCGGGTGGCGCTGTATCATGAATGACGTCGCGCATGTCTCTGCTATAAAAGCACTGCAAGAACAACAGCTAAGTAGTTTAGTGAACGTTTGGGAAAGAAAAAGAAGTTAAGTGGTCATGTTGTCATTACCAGATAAAGCACTGTTGGTGAAATGTTATTACCTTAACGCTGAATCTGCAACTGCAGCTTTGCGATCTTTCCATCAGTTGAAGGGTATCCGACGTGGTATAGGACCAATGACTGTCGCAGGACTGCAAAGTCTGCAAAGTAATTTTGTATGTTACTGGCGGTGTCCAGGGTTTCCCCTATGTCCGCCGTTTGTTAAGCGTTTATAGTTGCCAGCAGTATCTTGAGTTCCTCTAAGTTTTAGTCTAAGTTAAGTTTAAGTTTAGGTTTAGCTTAAGTTTAAGTTAGAGTTAAAGTTAAAATTTTTTGTTTAAGTTTGAGTTTAAGTTAAGTTAAAGTTAAAGTTTAGGTTTAGGTTTATTTAATTTTAAGTTAAAGTTTAAGTTTAAGTGTAAGTTAAGGATGAGTTAAATAAAGTTTTGGTCTAAGTTTAGGTTTAAGTTTAAGTTAAGGTTAAAATTTTTTGTTTTAAGTTTGAGTTAAGTTTAGTTAAAGTTAAAGTTTAGGTTTATTTAAGTTTGAGTTTAAATTCCAGTTGAAGTCAGGGTTTAAGTTTAAGTTGGAGTTTAAGTTTAAAATTCTAAGTGTAATTTTAATTTAGTGAATACTCAGTTGGGTAGTTTAGCGTGAGTTATGTGTTGTTGTATGTGGCTGGCTTCTGGCATTTAGCAGCAGGGGGTCGAGGGCGAGATGTGCCCCAACCCCCCCGCTCCCATCCCTAGCCACGAGGAGGCAGCCAGATTCTACTTACTTTCCCATTCCTTCCCCACCCAATATCCCTGCCCCCCCATCTCGCAGGGTTCAGTCGTGTCCTAGAACAGGGGGCAAGAGAGCAGTCCCTGCAAGTCCACCCCGGCGGGGCCCAACCCGTCCAGGCAGACATGCAGGATGAGAAAAGAAGCACTTATGACCAGGCACACCCTCTGGGAACATACAACTGTCACAGGACTAAAGATAATGATTAAGAAATTTCAGACAACTAGTTCGTTACAAGGTCGTCCACGAAGTGGAAGATCATCAGCATGTGGTACAACCGCAGCTGCAGTTGCAGAAGACTTGGATACTCTAATGGTATCATCATCTCAGGGAGAAGCAAGCTCTCGTGAAGCTTCACGTCGAACTGGCGTCCCATATGGGAGTGTGTGGAGAGCATTAAGAGTAGTCCTCCATGGATATCCGTACAAAATAACGCCTTCAAGAACTTAGGCATCCCGAATTTGCAAAGCGGGAAGCATTTGCGTTATGGTTCTTTCAGTGAATTGAACAACGTGACAATTGGTTGTCAAATGTTTTGTGGACGGACAAAGCCCGTTTCACTCTCAATGGCACTGTAAACACATACACAATTGCAGAATTTGGGCGACGGAAAACCCTCGAGCTTACATGGAAACTCCATTGCATCAGTCAACAGTAACCGTGTGGTGTGGATTCACCTCTTCTTTTGTTATAGGACCATTTTTCTTTCAAGAAATCAATGGCTCTGGTTTTGAAACTGTCACTGTCACAGGTCAGCGTTATGCTGACCTGTAACAAAACTGGGTTATCCCTGGCGTGGCCTGGGGGAAAGGCAAGCTTTAGATGTTTTGATATGCATGCAGGATGGAGCATCACCCCATATTGCTTCTCCTGTGAAACAACTGTTACTCTCAGCGTTTGGAGAGAATCGAGTGATAAGCCGCCACTTTCCGCATGAATGACCATCAAGGTCTCCAGAACTAACGCACGGCGATTTTTTGGTTATGGGGCTACCTGATGTCACAGGTTTACAGAGGTCAGCCAACGTCGTTTGCAATGATAAAAGACTCCATACAATGGCAGATATCAATGATACCTCCAGAAATGCTCTTTCATGCTGTCCATAACGTCGTTACTCGTCTTCAGGCAGTGCTCGAAAACGAAGATCGCCACATTGCGGGGGGGGGGATTCACAGACTAAAAGGTTCAAAGTAGCCGCAGCCAGAGGTGAAGGTGATTCTTCCACAACTTCTATTAGAATAAGTAGCGACCTGGAGCGAGGGGTGCTGGGGGTTTCAGGGACTGATGGCAGTCATTATGAAACAGGTTATATGGGATGTGTTAGGGTTACTAATAATAAGGATAGGTACACGTATACTTGCATGTATACCAATTCTAGAAGTATAGTAAATAAATTTAATGAATTTGAAGTGTTGGTCAAGACACCAAAGGCGGATATTGTTGGGATATCAGAGACGTGGTGTCACACAGTTATAAAGAATGCAGAACTGGAATCTAGGGAGTACAATGTGAACAGAAAGGATAGACAGGATAGGAAGGGAGGAGGTGTTATGCTGTAAATTAAGAAAAACATAAAATCGAAAGAAGTCCATCCAGTTGATATAGATGAACGGTGCACTGTTCAGTCAGTTTGGTGTGACGTAAATAAAAGTAGGAGTGTGTTATAGGCCTAATGACTCGAATGAGTACAATGAACAATTGTACAGACATTCCGCAGTTTGGTTTTTAGGAGCATTAGCAACTAAGGCCATATTGCTCCGGGAATATGCGGTGGTCATTCCCTGACCTTTCCGCATCCTCCTTACTTGGTTGTGACGGGCTCGAACCCCGGTCTAATCAAGAAGCGTGTGCTATGCATTGCTGCTCCTTCCCACCTGGCTACGGAGGCGCCTAATTATACAGAGAAATAGAGTCGGCTAGTAAATCAGAATGTCTTATAATGGGGGATTTTAACTTCCCAGATATTGACTGGAACTTGTGGGTTGGTCATTCACACACTCGTAAGACTTTTGTGGATTTATTGGATGATTGTTCTCTGCAGCAGCATGTTCGAGAGGCAACCAGAGAGGGTAATACACTTGGTCTGGTTAACAGCAGTGATCACTCGTGTATTAAGAATTTGCAGATAAAAGAACCACTAGGTGGCAGTGATCACAGTGTACTGATGTGGGATTTATTTAAAGATATAATTAAAATCAGGGGTAAAGGAAAGGGTTTTTGCTTCCGTAAAGGTGAGTACAATGGTCTCAGACGTTTTTAAATTCTGTACAGTGGGATCAACTGACAATGTTACCAACAATAAATTCTAAGTGGAAGCATTCAAGGAATTAATCGTGGATGCTACTAAAAGTTTCATACCTATTAAGAAATATTCTTAAAGGTTTAGGCCTAAATGGTTATCTAATGAACTAATGAGACTCATAACAGAGAAGAAAAATGCATGGGATGCTTTAAATTATCAAGCGACTCAGAAGCCTATGGCAGATATAAGCTAGTCTGTAATCAGGTCACAAAGGAGTTTAGGCAGGCGAAGGCAGATTACGAGGAATCTTTTCGCAAAAGATGCTAAGAAAAACAGCAAGGATTTCTTTACTTATATAAACTCTAAAAGGAAGGGTATGAATCTGATTGGTCCACTTGACATCGATGGTTCGACTGTTGATGATCCTGCTCAGATAGCAAATAAACTGAATGTGTATTTTGCATCTACATTCACACATGAGGAGTTATTAAGGTTTGAAAACGGCAGAAGGTAATCAAATTGTAGCAGGGTGCGTAATGATTTTGTAATAACTGAGAGCAAAGTGGAGGAGAAATTGTTGAAGATAAACATAAGAAAGGCACCTGGGGTGGATGGGATCTATCAAGTTATATTAAAGGAGGCGGCAAAGCAACTAAGCAAACCCTTAGCCATAATTATGAGAGCATCCTTGGACTCAGGGGAGATCTCCACGGGCAGGAGATGTGCAAGTGTATCCCCAATTCACAAAGGGGGATCGAAGGGTGACACGAGTAATTACAGACCGGTTAGTTTAACTTCTGTTCCGGGTAAAATAATGGCGTCACTGGTTGAAGATACATTGCAGGATCATCTAGACAAGACTGCAGCAATAATTCAGACACAGCATAGTTTTGTTAAGGGAAAGTCTTGTCAGACAAATTTGATAGGATATTCTGATGTGGTTACAAAGGAACTGGATGCAAAAAATAATTTGGATTTCAGGAAAGCTTTTGATACTGTTGCGCATGGAAGACTATCGTACAAATTGATGCAGAATGGTATTAAGGGTAAGTTGCTACAATGGATAAAAGGATGGTTGAGTGGGAGAAGACAGAGGGTGGTAATTAATGGGTGCTGCTCTTCGTGGACTAATGATATTAGTGGAGTCCCGCAGGGTTCGGTGTTGGGTCCTCTGTTGTTTTGTATATTTATCAATGATATTGATGAAGTTATATCAGGCTTAGTGTCAAAGTTTGCAGATGATACAAAGGTTGGCAGGGTTGCTAATGACAGTAATGGCAATGTGCTACTGCAACAGGATCTAGATAATTTGGGCAGATGGGATAAGAAGTGGCAACTGAAGTTTAACCTTGACAAATGCAAAATACTGCATATGGGTAGAAGTAACCCCAGAGAAACGTACCAACTGTGTAGTACTACATTTAAGGTGGTAGAAAATGAAAAAGACCTGGGAGTAATTGTGCAGTCAGATATGAAGTTTTCTGAGCAATGCAGACAGGTTCCCAGGGCAGGTCATGGGGTTTTGTCAATGATATATAGGAATTTTTCTTACAGGGAAAAGGAGGTGATTGTCCCTCCGTATAGGGCAATGATCAGGCCACGTCTTGAGTAGTACGTATAGGACTGGAAGCCTCATTTTAGGAAGGATGTAGATTTGCTTGAGCGTGTACAGAGAAGGACAACAAGATTGGCGAGGGGAATGAAGGGACACTCTTACCAAGAGAGGCTTAAGTTCTGCAAATTGCAGTGACTGGAGACTAGGCACCTGCGCGGTGATCTGATTGAGGTGTATAAGGCCTTGAATGGGTTGAGCTAGCTGAATTCTGATGGGATCCTTCCACTTGTTCAGATTACGATCTTAAAGGGGCATAAATTCAAATTAAAAAAAGACAGATGTAGAAGAGATGTGCCGAAATTTGCCTTTAGCCAGCGGGTGGTTAATTGCTGGACAAACTTCCATCTGTCGTTGTGGAAGTTGATAGGTTGAATAAATTTAAGGAGGAACTGGACAGGCATTTATAGGGAATGGTGTGATTTTTTTTTTTTTTTTTTTTTTTTTTAAATTTGGCTGATGCTGCATAAGCTCATACACCTGCTTTCTTGCATCACATGCCACTACTATTACTACTACTACATTGAATATTTACTATAATGATGTATTTTGTGGTGTCACAGATCAAGCGCCACCAAGTTTTTGGAAATAATTTTGACATTCTTTCGGAAAAATCCCTACTTAATTCTATGCATTTTTGCGCTAATCTCGTTACCATACGTCAAAAATTCACTGAAATATCGATTCTTTAACTGTTTACTGACTTTTGACCCTGTATAACACGCAATACTTAAATTCTATAGTTATGAATAGCATTATTGAGTTCAGGATTAGGATTCTTATTAAAAACTAAAGGATTAGGATTCTTATTAAAAAACGATTGAATTCAGCAAAGGAGCCTTACTTTTCATCCGATTTTTTGTGAACTTGCATCAAGTTGGCTAAATTGGTCAAGTATTATCAAAAGAATGATCTGTTTGCTCACACCGTCTTAGAAAACATCCAATAAATTTTTGAATTGATACTACACACCGAAATTAGTAAAGAAATCTTGGCATTGAAAGTTGTAATATTTGGCACATTGAAATAGAAAACAACGTTATTCCGATACATCTCCTATTTGTCAGTTATTTTATTTTCTATAATCATGGTTACTTAGAAAGAAAATACACTGGTGGGCAAAAGTTAAAGAATAGTCGAGTAACTGATGAAAATGCATGTGCTTGTGTTAAGCGAACTTCCGCGATTTGTGCATATTGTGTCTCAGTTTCCTTGAAACAATAGAAACTTCATAAACCTGGCTTCGTAAATATATATTAAACAATACGGTGTTTCTTACATTGCAAAAACGGTTGCAAAATTTATTAAAACTGGAGAAAACAAGTATAATTCAAACGGAACATAAATAAAATTAAATCTAACAAACGTATAAAATGGTAATAAAAGTTACTGAATTCGAAAATATCGAACACTTATATGTCCGGTATTTCCTCAATTTGTTTACGAGACAGTAAGCTCAAATATCGGACATTTGGTAACCCTAATGGTGAGCGGTGTTTATTTGAATACAGAGTAGTAGTAGTGGCATGTGATACAAGAAAGCAAACGTATGAGTTTATGAAGCATCAGCCAAAAAAAAAATTCACACAACCATTCCCTCTAAATATTTATCCAGTTCCTCCTTAAATTTATTTAATCTATCAACTTCCACAACGACAGATGAAAGTTTGTTCCAGCAATTAACCACCCGCTGGCTAAAGGCAAATGTCTCACATCTAATCTACATCTGTCTTTCATCAATTTGAATTTATGCCCCCTTAGGTTCGTAATCTGAACAAGTGGAAGAATCCCATCAGATTTCAGCAGGCCCAACCCATTCAAGGCCTTATACACGTCAATCAGATCATTTCGGAGGTGCCTAGTCTCCAGCCGCTGCAATTTGCAGAACTTAAGCCTCTCCTGGTAAGAGGATCCCTTCATTCCTTTCACCAATCTTGTTGCCCTTCTCTGTACACATTCAAGCACATCTACCTCCTTCCAAAAATGAGGCCTCCAGACCTCATTTACCCATGTAGACAGCACTCAAGGCCACGCCTTGAGTGCTGTGTACATTGCCTTTTACAGAGGGACAATCACCTCCTTTTCCCTGCTAGCAAAATTCCTATATATCATTGACAAAACCCCATGAACTGCCCTGGGAGCCTGTCTGCATTGCTCAGAAAACTCCATATTTGACTGCACAATTACTCCCAGGAGTACTCTCTGCCTTCAGAGTTTCACATAATCAGCACTCCTCTTTTGAGATGGCAGAGCTGTTTCTTTGAGTACTGTGATCCTTCAGCAACTGCCTCAATGTTGGGCTACTTCAACCCACGTTGTCTCAAGTATACATTTGTTGTACATATAATTGTATGCGACTTGATATGGTCATGTAATAAACCGTTTTAAAATGCTACTGGTCATATATACGATTGAATTCAGCAAAGGAGCCTTACTTTTCATCCGATTTTTTGTGAACTTGCATACATCCTTGATCCGTAATCTTGTTTCGAAATTGAAAATTACATTTTTTCAATTTCGACAAATATCTTTTTAATATTTCAAATATTTTATATATATTTTTAAATATTTCAGATATTTTATATTTTTTAAGATTTAAAATTTTAATTTATATGATTTAAATAATTTAATATTTTTTAAATTTTTTATAATTATTTTTTCAATTTCGAGAGCATCACTCCAAAGAGATGTCTTAGTATTTTAGATTGCAGATGCAAGTAGTTTCACAATTTTAATATCTTTCTTGTTAATTTAATTTATTCTAACAGCTAATTGGTCTTTATAAAATTTTTCCATTTTATCTTTAATCAATTGTTAAATTTGCTTTTAACAGTTTTATTAATCCTTATAAAACTGAAAAATGATCGAAAACAGAAAATTTACCTATTCAACATGCTAATTGTCATTTGGAAAACTATTCGATCTGATAAACAGAACTTAAAATCTTGCTGAACTAGGAAGAAGTCTGATGGTATTAACTAGTGGTATTAAACAGTAGTTCAGAATCAGGATGCAGAGTACGTAATTTGCAAAAGTAGCCACAGGGGCTCACATCTGGTGAGTATGGACTTGGCACACCCAGATTTCTGAGCTGGATTCATCATTATTCTCTTTCTTAGTGATTTCCTTCTACTGCTTTCTCTCTCTCAGGGTCATTCAAATTTTTTTTCCTGGTGCAGCATAAGCCTCAGGCTTCCTTGCACCATATGTCTAATAATAATATTAATAATAATAATAATGATAATAATAATAATCCCCATTAGAAGAGGAATCTTTCAGAGAAATGATCTGAGCCCACTATGGTTCTGTTCAGTACTCAACCCGCTATTCACAATGCTCAACTGCAGCAAGTATGGATATAACCTCTAAGAAGGAAGAAAGAACCTGTACACCCTCACCCACCTCATGTATGACATTAAGCTCTACGCGGCAACCGAGAAGCAACTCCAGCAACTACTCCGGATCACCGAAGAATTCAGCAAGGACATCAAGATGGAATTTGGTCTAGAAAAATGAAAGACCCACACACTGCACCAGGGAAAATTAGTTGGCCGAAACTACCAGCTGCTGACTGGTAAAGAGATCAAAGCTATGACAGAAGGAGAGACCTACAAATACTTAGGGATGATGCAGGCTCAGCAGTTAGAGTACAAAGAAATCAAAAAGTGCCTGACCGAAAAATATCATCAGAGACTCAGAAGCCCGCTGAAAGCAAAATTAAACGGAGGGAACACAGTTAAAGCCGTAAACACCTATGCATCTCCAATATTAACATACACATTCGAGGTCATAGATTGGACTAACACCGAGCTAGAAGATACCATGTGAAAGACAAGGACGATGATGACCAAGAGTCGCCAACACCACCCGAAGTCAGCAGTGGAGAGAATAACAATACCTCGGAAAAAGGGAGGAAGAGGCCTGATAGACCTGATAGAACAACAGAAAACAGCGATAGTTAACCTGAAGGATTACTTCGAGAACAACACAGCACCACTCAACCAGGCCATAAGGAAGATAGTTAAGTGGTATACCCCACTCAACCTAAGCGAGGAATCTCCTCCCGGCCAGACGGCACAAGAAACGAAGTTTAAAAAATGGGTAAAGAAGACACTGCAATGACCTCCTCCAAGATCACATCGATAACGTTGCTTCCAATGCATGGCTCACAAGCGAGACGCTCTTCCCCGAGACTGAAGGATTCATGCTGACCATCCAAGACCAGGTAATCAACACCAGAAACTATAGCAAATACATCGCAAAGGAGCCCGGAATGTCAAATGACACATGTCGACGATGCCACCTGGACTCAGAAACGATCCAACACATTACCGCGGGGTGAAAGGTGATCACCCAGACGGAGTACACTCATAGACATGACCAGGTAGCCAGGATAATACATCAGAAACTAGCGCGGAAATACCAGTTGACCAAAGAAAGTTTACCATACTACAAGTAGGAACCCCAGGCAGTACTAGAGACCCGAACCCACAAGCTGTACTGGGATTGCGCCATGATAACGGATAAGACCATCCCGCACAATAGACCGGACATAACCCTTGTGGACAAGATGGAAAAGGCTACCTATCTGATTGACAGAGCGGTGCCGAACACTAGCAATGTCCAGAAAACCCATGTGGAAAAATTAGGAAGTACACGAACCTCAGACATGAGATCAAGGAGATGTGGCATATGCAAGAAGTATCAACCGTCCCAATCATCGTGTGAGCCACCGGTATGGTACCAAAGACTCTACATAGCAGCCTAGCAGCAATAGGTCTCCCGGAGAACACCTACAAGCAGTGCTTTTTTTGGGACGTTACGAAACGGTACGGCGTACCGGCACTTTTATTAACAGTGGCATGTGACTTTTGGATGAAGTGCACTTCGAAATTTGTAATATTCCGTAATTTTTTTTTACATGTTTACCTACTATTAAAATA
This sequence comes from Mastigoproctus giganteus, assembly GCF_048544385.1. Lineage (NCBI taxonomy): Eukaryota > Metazoa > Arthropoda > Arachnida > Uropygi > Thelyphonidae > Mastigoproctus > Mastigoproctus giganteus. Next base: position 49,254,706 of record NC_143577.1, read on the forward strand.
AGCTTAAAATTACTTAACTAAATTTGCATTTTTTACTGTGTATTTTTAAGATATTTTCTATATAAAACTGTCTAACCATTTTTATAATTCAAAATTACTCAGTCGGGCCTCTGTTTAACGAAGTCCTTTTATAGCGAATAATTTTGAATCCCCCTTGGAAGTTACATTTAAAATAGTTTCCATTGAGTGAAGAAAATTTTCATATAGCGAACGGATTAAGAGAGAATTAACTCGGTACGCACTGTTCGCATTTCTGGCCTTCAGGCAATTAGTGCTGCTGCGCGAATTAAGAGAGCTACGCATTCTACAACTTAGTGTTACCCGGTAAAACCTATCCGACCACCTGTTCCACATACGAAGGAGTTGCGCTAGTCAAGAGTGAGCAGATCGTGTATTCCCAATGGGCTCTGGCCCACCTTCTATTGAAGTGGTGCCCAACCTTTTCCCGTATAGGGGCCATATTCAAAAAAATTCACTTAGATTTCTTTAGTGTTTTATATTTTCCCTATTTTGTTGCATGTAAAAGTAAAATTGAAATATTCGAATTTATTAAACATAATACACAATTACATTTACTGAACATCGCATTTAATGAGAAAGTTTTTTTGATAATTAACAAAATTTAAAATGCTACTTTATTTCACCTTCTTCGCGGGCCGTAGGTTGGACACCTTTGTGAGGCGTCTCCGTAGCCAGGTGGGCAGGAGCAGCTGTGGGATGGTTGATACGGAGGATGCGGAAAGGTCAGGGAATGACCACCGCATATTCCCGGAGCAATATGGCCTTAGTTGCTAATGTTCCTAAAAACCACCTTTGTGAATCAACCGTAAGCGCCTCGTTCGAGAATTAGAAAAGTGATTTTCTTTTACCCTGACAAATAACCATCTGTTGTTTCGCGGAAGTACGTTATCCACATTTTTTCGTAAAATTTCCCTATTTCTGTTTACATGGTCACAGTACCTGAATATCCGAATGACACCGACATTTTGGACAGCTTCAAAAAAAAAAAGAAAAGAAAAAATTCAAATTTAGGAACTAGTGACAATACATATGAGGAGAGAAGGAAAACGTGGACAAAGATGGTATTAAATCTTCTAAATATGAATTGTGGGCATTTGATAAAGGTGAAGTTAGAAAATTGTCAATTAGGTTACAGTTAAATGAAAGAGAGGCAATTCGTGGATACCCAAATTTTAAGGTTTCGGAAGAATTGAAGCATTTGATGAACGCCCTGAGTACGATACCAATTTCATCGTGAATGTGAACAAGGATTTTCACAAATGAATCTGATCGCCAGCCCAACCAGCGCTTCATTGATGACAAAAACAATTTCTTCACTACTGTTTCTTAAAATTGTAGGCCCATTTCTGACCCGCTTCGATCCAGCAAAATAAGTCGCTTCTTGGCTGCTTCGGAAACGTCATTCAGCAATCGACACACAAAGAGGAAGAAAAGAAGTCGGCATAGGACAGGGGTCGGCAACTTGCGGCTAACGAGCCGCATGCAGCTCTTTTAACATGTAACTGCTTACAGCTCACATGAAGCACAATTTGAAATGGAGTTAAGAGGACTGAAAAATCAAGGACATGTGGAGTGAAAGACTAAAATGCCTTAAAACTGAAATTGGGGATTTGGAGAGGCAAAAGGCCTGCCCATGTAATTCTACACAAATGGACGCGATAGATGACTTTAAAATGCAGACCAAATTGTGTTCGATGTGTGATGTAGCTTACCGGAACCATATATAAATTTAAAAATATTTGTGTTTGAATTTCTCTCAATTTTTGGTTCGATGTATTTCTGCGAGCAAATATTTTCGAACATGAACTATATTAAAAATAAATCAAAAACCGTCGTCTGAACAATGCGAGCATTTTTACTTACGACATACTCGCATGATATTGGAAGACACTTGCTCAAGTTCATCAGCAAAAGTCACATTAATTTGTACCTAATTGGATGTTTCAAAAAAAATATATTTTTTTTAATAAACACCTTTCTACTCTATTCCATTTCTTAAAAAACTCTCGCCCTCCCCTCCCAGCTTGAGCTGAGGTGTGGCTCTTCGGATTCTCTTTTTTTTTTTTTTTTAATTAGATCAAAAATGGCTCTTCACTCAAAAACGGTTTCCGACCCCTGGCATAGGGTGTCGGATGAGAACTTAATAAAAATTTGGAATATTCTACTTGATTATGAAATTATTTTTACTTATTTTATTATTTTTTACTTATTTTTTATATACTTGAATAATAAATTTATGCTTAATAATCTGTGTGTAATACACTTAGTTTGTTGTTCTTATTCTGAAAATATTACTACTAAAGTAACAATATCAGGAGAAAAAAAATTTCAGAGTACTTTTCATATCCTTTTAATTTTCAATTTTTTCTGATACCAAAGAATGAGAACGGGCACCTATTTTTTTTTACAAAAAAAGCACTGCCTACAAGGAACTCCAGAAAGTCGCAATTCTGAACACCTGTAGGATAGTCAGAGATTTCCTCGACCTACAGTAGCACCAGACATTACAACCACCCTGTGTACTTGGTAGCAGTGCCTGTCAAGGAGTGGAAACCCCCAATTAGGGAGAAATAATATAAGAGAGCAACAATAATAATAAATAATTGGTGGCAGATTTCTGTTCTGCTAGTCGATATCCATTGAATGAGGTCCAGAGTTCAAATTTGGTTAAGGCAAATTGGTGTTGACGTTCGATATTGTGCAAGCTTTGATATCGGCAGGAAATAGTGAGGTCGTTCCAAACATGTAAGTTTCAGCAGTTTTTTTGGATATCTCCTGTGATGTTGTTGACTCGAATTCCGAATAAGTTTGCTCTGAATATAGATACCCGAATTCTCATGATAATCCTTCTTCCCTTTCACACCAAATAAGAAATACTCTTCAAGGTATAAGCATAAATGGATGTCAGATGAATTGAGGAAACTCGTGGCAGAGAAGAAAAGTGCATGGGATGCATATAAATTATCGGGAGATGCAGAGGCCTACGGTAGATATAAACTAGTCTGTCATCAAGTTACAAAGAACGTCAGGCAAGGAAAGTGTATAATTGTGGCACACAATTATACACTAGAAGGAAGGGGATGAATCACATTGATCCACTCGATATCGACGGTTTGGCTGTTAATGATCCTCCTCAGGTTGCTGACAAACCGAATGAATATTTTGCACCTATATTCATGCATAAGAATTCTTTAGGAGAGGGCATGCCGAAAGTTTATCAAACTCTAACAGGGAGCTAAATTATTTTGGAATAACTGAGAGAAAAGTGGAGGAGAAATTGTTGAAGTTAAACATAAGAAAGGCACCTGGGGTGGATGGGAACTATTCAGTTATATTAAGGGAGGCAGCGAAGGAAGTAAGAAAACCATTAGCCATAATTATAAGAGCATACTTGGATTCAGGGAAGGTCTTTGCGGACTGGAAATGTGAAAATGCATTCTTAATTCACAAAGGGGGATCAATCGGTGACAGGAATAATTACAGACCAGTTAGTTTAGCTTCTGTTCCAGGGAAAATATTGGAGCCACTGAAAAAAGAAGTAATGTAGATCATCTAAACTAGACAGAAATTATACTTCAGACACAGTATGAGCAGGTTAAGGGGAAATCTTGTTTAACCAATTTGATTGGATGCTAAGATGTGGTCACAAAGGAACTGGATTTTAAGTTCAAGAGGAAATCACTGGGTAGTTTCCTCTTGCACATAAAAGACAGCTGTACAGTCTTCTAAGGGCAACATCACAGCTGAACCCATATCAGGCTAAATGTACAAGTATGATGACATGACACAAAGTTGTCAGGTGGTAAATGACACAGCAATGACAGTATGCTACTGTAACAGGATCTGGAAAAGTTGGGAAGTTGGGCTGAGAAATGGCAAGTGAAATTTAACATTGATAAATACAAAATATTGCATATGGGTAGCAGTAACCCCAGAGTAACGTACCAATTGTGTGGTACTACATTCAGGGTAGTGGAAAATGAAAAAAAACCTGCGGCTGTGGGTAATTGTGCAGTCATATATGGAGTTCTCTGAGCACTGAGCAATGCAAACAAGCTGCCAGGACAGCTCATGGCGTTTTTCCAATGATATACAGGAATTTTGCTAGTACGGATAAGTAGGTGTTTTTTTAGAATGTTCCTTGATTATTTTAGGAATGATGTTCCTTTCTCATTTTAGGAAGGATGTAGAGCTACTGTAACGAGTACAAAGAAGGGAACGAGATTGCTGAGCAGGTGGAACATAGGGTTGCTTGTACCAAAAAAAAAAGCTTCAGCACTGGAAATTGCAGCGGTTGGAGACTAGGATCTGCGAGGTGATCTGATTGAGGTGTGTAAGGCTTTTAACGAATTGAGCAAGCTCAATGCTGATGGGATTATTCCTCTTGCTCAGACTATGCACATGAGGAGACAAAAATTCAAATTGCTGAAACAAATTGCCATCTAAACAATTTCAAGGCAGAACTAGACAAACGATTGGAATGAATGAATAGGTGAAATGGGAGGTGTGGTGGTTATAATTTATTTTATTTGGTTATTTTTTGTCTGATACCGTATAACTTGCTTTCTGCACCATTTGACACTGTTAATACCAATGATAATGTGATTAAAGAGGCCTGTGCGCTCTGGATTCATTATCAAAACTAAAATTACTGTAACACAAAGCGAAAACAGATACAAAAATTAGATTGTGACAAGTTTAATAATAGGAAATACAGGGTGTCTCAAAAATATTGATACAAACGTTTAGGGGAGGTAGGTAACATCTAAAGGAATGTGAATCGCATAGGAACCCATAACCGGAAACGTCACGGGAAATGAGTAGCAGAGGCACAAGAAGCAAAAATGACACAAGACAGTAATTAATGGCAAACATTTATTTGACATAATATTAACAGTGGAGTACGAGATGGATGCATTTCATGATGTTACAACAGATGCTCGAAGACGCGATGCATGCGTGACACCGACGCAGCATGGATTGGCGGACACAGTCGAACACACCTGGAGTTTCTTTGACAGTAGCAGCAGTGCAGACGAATCTCGCCACGAGATCCATTTCCGTCTCCACAGGCGATTCATACACGATAGATTTGAGGGCCCCCTCCACAGAAAGAAATCAAGGCTCGATAAATCAGGTGAGCGTGGGGGGCCAGGCCAATCGGGTCCACCACGGCCAATCCATCGACGCCCAAAACGCCTGTTCAAATGGTCACGAACACACCTTCCATAATGGGCAGGCGCTCCGTCATGTTGAAACCAAATGTTGCGTCTCACATTTGCTGGAACATCGTCAAGTAATCCTGGTAGAATTTGTTCAAGAAAGATCCGATATTTAGCGGAGTTCATGCGGGATGGTAACAGGTATGGGCCAACTAAGCAGTCACCAACCATACCTGCCCACACATTTATTGCGAAGCGATGTTATGCCGCATGGGGGCGCACACCGTGTGGGTTGTCGTGAGCCCACACATGAGCATTGTGCTGATTGAATAAGCCTTCCCGAGTGAAATAAGCCTCATCCGTGACCAAAACATAGGCTGGAAAATTCAAGTCTTGAAAAAGTCACTTACTTGGAGAAACCACTGCGCAAAAGCCACACGTGCAGGATGATCTTGGGGGAGCAGTAACTGAACCCTTCGGAGATGAAAGGGGTGTAAGGAATCGTCGTGCCAGACACGCTGTACACTGCAACGAGACACTCCTAAGGCAGAGGCAACGGCACGTGTGCTGGTAGTAGGATTATTCTGGACGGCATTTAACACACTTTCTTCCATGGCGGGAGTTCGCGTCGAACGTGGTCTACCCGCACTACTCCTGTTACCTCTAAATGACCCATAATTGCACAAATTTTGATGCACACGCTCAAACAAACGGTGATCCGGTACATGTCTGTCTGGGAAACGTTCTCCATAAATTCGTTGAGCGGCTCGTCCATTGCCCTCTGCTAATCCATACACTAGGTGCATGTCTGCCAGCTCACAGTTCGTATATCGATACATGCTCTTCGTGCGGCGACTACCGCTCCGTCTACCGACTTACAGAGACGTTTCCGGTTATGGGTTCCTATGCGATTCACGTTCCTTTAGATGTTACCTACCTCTCCTAAACGTTTGTAGCAATAATTTTGAGACACCCTGTATACATATATTAGATTAGATACATACAAACAAAACAACCGAAAGCTTTTTGTTCGTATGTATCTAATCTAATATATGTATATTTCCTATTATTAAACTTGTCACAATCTATTTTTTGTATCCGTTTTCGCTCTGTGTTACAGCAATTTTAGTTTTGATAATGATAATACTAAATGTTCATCCAAAATTTTGATACCTTCATGGCGAAGTGAATTTAAAAGTTCACTTCATGGCGAAGTGAACTTTTAAATATGAAATTGAAGCTCGTGCATATTGAGACCGTCATCCGCATAGCCAGTTGAAAAGACCTGATTTCAAGAGAGGAATTTTTATAGGCCTTTTTCTGAGCGTGACTGAGTTAGTCTGTCACAAGCAACGGTAACATAGTTTTTATCCCGAAAACACGGGTTCTTCGCTCACTTCACGTGAACGAAGAACATGCCGAATTCAACATGCCGAAAACACGGGTTCTTCGGCATGTTGAATTATAAATTTTTTTTTTTATCGAATTTCTTTATGAAGTACGGTTGATAATTGGGAAAGAAATATTTTGGTTTTTAAAATTGGACTGCTAGAAGCTGAGATATAGAGATTTAAAACGTAAACGCGACACACCTGCGAGTTACACCGTGGCCGCGCTGTAGGGGTACTGACTTGTAGTTTTACAAGAAGTTTCACTTCGAAAAGCCAACTACCCCGGGTGAGCGGAAAAGTGCACGACGTATGTTCTCCCTAAACAAGTTTAGAAGAGGATTCCGTTGGTGAGACTCTTTTTGGTGTTTTCTGGGATCTTTCTGCCAAATCTTAACGTTAATTATGCAACGTCTTTGTCAATGGTTAGGTCGCCATGCCGTCATTGGCAGGAAATTGAAGAGAACGGTTTTCGATCTTTTCGGAGCTGCCACGCTATTATCTAGCAAACTGTGACTGGGGAGGGGATCATCCTCTGTGTGTGTGGCTTTAGTCAGCAATTGTCTGCTCTTAACAAGGTCAAGGATAACGTCACGTGGACATGTGTTTTTGTAAAGGGCGGCACCAAGAACATATGTTCAACTCCGCCTCGTATCTCTGTGAAGAACAGTATCACTACAAATGGGCCAGATATGTGTGTGACGTAGGTTTGTGTGTGTTCTGTTGTTGTGTCTGGCCACTTGGCTACCCAGAAGCATCAATCACCTGGAGAGATGATTCTGGGTACTCGTCCACACCACGGGAAGGTGGGCCAGTCCCAGTAATGCACGTACTGTCTCAAAAGAGACTCTGACCCATATGATGTTGCCAGCAGGTAGGTCAGATCCTCTGGGGGCCCATTCCAGAGGGGCAGACAAAAAAAAAAAAAAAACATCCATGGTGTAGGTAATGGGGAAAAAATAAAAAAAATAAAGAAAAAAAAATAAAAATAAAATAAATAAATAAAATAAAATAAACAAATAAAAAACCCACCCGTGGTGCAGGTTATGGGGGAAAAATAAAATAATAATAAATAAATAAAATAAAATAATAATAATAATAATAAATGAATAGATAAATAAAAAAATAAAAAATAAAAAATAAATGAATAGATAAATAAAAAATAATAAAAAATAAAAAATAAATAAATAAAATAAAATAAAATAAATTTGGAGAGAAAAAAACAAAAAAATATATATATATTAAAAAAAAAAAAAAACATTGTCTGATCCACTTCAGGCCCAATGCTAGGGGTGTTGGCCACTATATGATCTCCTCCTTCGAGCAAAGACTTCCGTAGCAAAGTTGTGAAGAGCAAATAAACGTTCAGGGGGTTGGAGTATCTGGTCTAATTGGTTTTCCGATATTGGGATGGTGTTCACTAAACTTTGTTTCAAGTCTTCGTACAGAATACAGTCAAAAAGGAGGTGCCTCCAGTTTTCCTTGGCTCCACAGTAGCACAGGTCAGTCGTGCAGAGGCCTAGTTGGTGCAGTTTTTCATTAAGAGAGCCATGTCCAGTAACTAGGAAGGAAGTCTCCATGGTGAGGGAAAGCCAGGATTGGACCAAATTAGAGGATGTAAAGGTTACATCAGGCAGGAATCTTCTAGTAGCCATTCCAACCTGGGATGTATCCCAGCGGGTTTGCCAGATGTTCAGTAACTCGTTATAGCATCTGGCTTTCTCAGCTTTTGGGTCGGTGTCAAGATCAAGCTCGATGTCAAGGAACTTAGTGGGAATGTTGTTTTTAATTCTAAATACTAGTCCCCTGTAAGCAGCATACAAATCCAGAGGAAGAGTTCCAGCTATGACCTGGATGGGATGGCTGCTGTAGAAACTGTTCTGCAAACTCTAAGGGTAGCAAGTAGCATTGTACGGTGGATGGAACTCAATCTATCTCTCGCCTTGACCAAGCCAACTCGGTGAAACCAGGCACCGGCTGCATATGTGACGATTGGCAGGAAGACTGCTTTATAGTAGAGACGAAGCGTCCTCTTATGGCTTCACACCAGGACGCTCCTCTGAAGAGGCCCTTTTTGACCTGGTGTTACATATAGAAAACTCCGAGGCCAAGTTTGAATTGGCAATCTTTGTCGATTTTGAGGGAGCGTTCAACACTGTCTGGTGGGACAGCGCTTTGGAGCGCCTCTGGTCTGCCTCCTGTTCGCATCAATTATATAAACTTTTCCTTAGCTACTTCTCCGAAAGTTATCCTAAAATCTTAGTATCAACATGTCCTCAGGCCTGTCTCTCGGGGAAGCCCCCAGGGGTCGGTTTTGGGGCCTGTGGCGTGGAATATGGTTCTACAGAATTGGCTCTCCCGTTCTTTTGAGAAAACACCAAAGTTGTTGCCTTTGTCGATGACCTTACAATCATTGTGTCTGGAAAATCTAGGAGTGCCATTGATCATAACGCCAATCTGGTCCTCTCTGATCTCTCCTCCTGGGCAGCATTGAACAAACTCCGCATTAACCCAAGTAAAACCAAAATGATGCTCTTTAAGCACAAGGTAGACCTCAGGCATCCACCACAGGTTAATATCTCTGGAATCCGGCTACCCATAGTTACTGAAGCTACAATTCTTGGAGTGGTAATTGACCACAAACTGAGCTTCCTACCACACCTCACCCATCTCAGATCAAAAGTCAAGAAGCTCTCTGGCTCCATTATTCGTATCTCCAGGAACGACTGGGGCCTTTCCAAGAACGTCACGTGGACAGCCAGAGACGTGGAAGCACCTCATGCACCACTGCCAACTATACGAAGACCTCCGCTGCCTCTTAATAACCAGAATACGTTTCTTGCCAATAAAAAAAGAACAATATCGCTTGGAGAGCGAAGACAATCGTAAAGCCTTAACGCAGTTTGCACAGGATCTTTTTACTAGAAGGACATACCCACAACCTTAGCAGGAATTTTCCTACAAACCAACCACTCGTCATCCAGAATAAAGATCTTTAGATGCTTCAACCAAACAAAAACCTAATAGCTACAATCTGAAGAACAACAAATCGTTAACTTAACCTGGAGTCATTATCTAAACTTGACCACTCACACGGACGGGACAACATGTCCCAGGAATGGCATAGGAAGACCCGACAAAGACATTGCAGTTTGCTGCTGAAACGTCATTTGGCGATCTGAACCGAGTACAAAATCTCTAAAATACTGGTGTACCCGGTCTGCCTCCACGAGGTATAGTGTGGGCAATGGTGGGTCCTCCCATTTGAGATCCAACGGCTAAAAGAACCATATAAACAACGGTGCAAAACATTACACACACACACACTATATCCATACACTTTTAAACCTCTGGCCTCTACTACATTGTTCTGTATCACACCACAATGTATACTACGCGGAGATGGGGGAAACTCCTAGTACCGTTAAACACACTATACACTATACCCCGGGTGAGCACTCTCACAAGTACTAACCGGGCCTAAAGCTGCTTAACTTCGGTTATCGGACGAGAACCAGTGCATTCAGCCTAGTACTATTTTATTGATCTTTTTAAAATTACATTTTATATACAGAGCATAACATTACATCAAAGAAAATAATTTACATTGAATTTACAATATATAAGCACAACATTATAAAGGTTTTTTCTTTACATCGGATTGATTCTTTCTATATATACTTTCTTTATTCTTCAATTTCCCTAGAGTCCTTTCATTATGACAGTAAAACATTGTGAAGAGAGTTCTTTAACATCACTTTATAGTAGCTAAAATCAATTCGATTTATACAACTTTAGATTACATTCTTGATCTAATATTAATACAGTAATGTACATATTAATCTCGGCCATATTATTTTTTTAGGTTATACAAAACTTGTGTTATTATTAATTAAAAATTAATAATAATTACCTATTTCCATTAATGTATTGATAATTATTTTTATAATCAAATTCAGGAAATTGTATTTTTTATTATTTTTTTTTCTGAAAACGTGTTCATATAGCTGTGTTCCCAAGTTACAGATAACAGATAAGAGCAGATGTTGACTTGCGAGCTGAACGTGACTCGGAACACTAAACTGCAGGTCTACCGATTCGCTTTGTTTCGGTCTCAGTCTGCCTCAAGCTATCGTGCGGTCAGATTGTATACAGAGTATTTCTGTGATTTCTGAATTGTGACTTTATCTATTAAGTAATTTTGCAATCCTTACAATTTAAAATGCCAGTTAAAAGAAAGTGTGTGAACTTAAATGTGGCACAGAAATTAGAGCTAATTGAGAAATTAGAACATGACGTCTCAGTAGCACGTGTTTGTGAAATTTACGTGTATTTTTTTTTAAAATACAGTGTTGATAGCTCTTTTTTACATTAAGAGCGATGCAAAATGCCCTTCCCCCCCAGGTTACATTTGATTTAACGGACTTTCGGCATTAACGGATACCCCTCCCCCTATTAGTCCGTTAAATCGACTGTTTACTGTACTAATATTAATATTTTCCAATAGTTATATCTCTCCATTATTGTCTGCCTTTTAGCACTGTAGTTGATCATCTTTATGTTGCATAATTACATTTTAACTTTTTATACATTTTATAAATGATTCTCAGTTCATTATTTCTTAATTTTGAATATAACATACACCGATGAGCCAAAACATTATGACCACCTGCCTAATATGTTTGTCCTCCACGTGCAGCCAAAACAGCTCGTACCCGGGTACGAGCTATTTTGGCTGCACGTGGAGGACCGACGAGGCATGGACGCTACAAGATTTCTAAATGTGTCTTGTGGTATTTGGTACCAACACGTAACCAGCAGATCCTTTAACTCCTGTAAGGTTCGAGCCCGTCACCACCAAATACGGAGGATGCGGGAAGGTCAGGGAATGACCACCGCATATCCCGGAGCAATATGGCCTTAGTTGCTAATGCTCCTAAAAACCAAATAACAAAACTCCTGTAAGATCTGTGGTTGAGACGACGCAGATCGGAGTTGCTGTTCCAACACAAACCGCAGATGCTCGATGGGATTGATGTCTGGGGGAATTTGGAGGCCAGGGTAATACCTGAAAGCCTTCCTCATGTTCCGCGAACAATTCGAGCGATGAGGCATGGCGCATTATCCTGCTGAAAGACGGCACCGCCAGAGGGGAAGACCGTTACCATGAAAGGGTGTACCTCGTCAGCAATGATCTTTAGGTAGTTTAGTTTGTGTATAACTGTCTCTGGTGGCACCCAGACTGATTTCCACCTCCACCTATATTCATGTATCCAAGTGGAACACCCAACAAAAAAAAATACATATACTGTATATAAAAATAGTAGGCAGACCACTTATCCGTCAGGAAGCAGGCACCACACGAGCAACCGCATCCCGGTGTCTGTCCCTGGGCACCGTAGACAGTACAGTAGACCCCGTCATGTGGATCCACTGTACTGTCTGATGGGTGCCAGCGTCTCCCAGTTTTACGCTGCTCAAAGCGAGGAGCCAAAAAAAAAAAAAAAAAAAAAGAAAAAAAAAGAAAATTAAAAAAAATATAATAAATAAATAAATTTATTCCCCTCCCCAAAAAACACCTTTTTTTAACCAGCCTGCAGGTTACAATCCCGATGTTTAGGTATGTGTGTAGCCTCTTTGTAGTGGCTCCAAGACCTGGGTCCATCTCCGCAATTGTCTCTGTCTTGACCACAGAATCTGTGTAATCAGGGCCTGAAATGTGAGCAACCAACACCTGAGCAACTGCTGCCTGATGCCAGTCCCAAGGGAACATCCTTTGTAAAAAGGATAGGTGGAACAGGACCAGGGTATGTCTGCCAGGGTCAAAGGTTGATGACGTTGTAGAGCGAATATCATCTTTTAAGGGCACAAAAGGTGATATAGTTGTACACGTTGGCACTAATGATATTAAGAGTAGGAGAACGGCGGAATTACTCAACAAGTACAGGTCACTGTTGAAAAAAAAGCCGTGAAATAGGGTTGAATTTGAAAGTGTCTGCAATTCTGCCCAGACACGATAGGAGGGAGTACATGATGAAAGCCTTGTCGATCAATTCGGCCCTGGAAAGATTGTGCAAGGCTCAAGGGGTAGAATTTTTTTCAGCCTGGACTGTAACTGTTAAACTATTAGTCTTTGTATCCCCCCAAACTAGCAGTTTTCCGACCCACCTAACACTGCCTCGATAGCATCAGCAAATATTCTTGCACCCTTTCTATTTAAGTGTATCCCATCCCTGTAGAAGCAATCTCTCCTGTTAACCGCAGGCAGAGGTGAAGGTGATTCTTGCACAACTTCTATTAGAATAAGAAGTGACCTGGAGCGAGGGGTGTTGGGGGTTTCAGGGACGGATGGCAGTCATCATGGAATAGTTGGGTATATGGGATGTGTTAGGGTAACAAGGAATAGGCATAGGAGCATGTATGCTTGCATGTATACCAATGCTAGAAGTATAGTAAATAAATTTGATGAATTTGAAGTGTTGGTCAAGACATTAAAGGCGGATATTGTTGGGATAGCAGAGACGTGGTGTCACAAAGATATAAGGAATGCAGAACGGGAATTTGGGGAGTACAATGTGTACAGAAAGGATAGACAGGACAGAAAGGGAGGGGGTGTTATGCTGTTAATTAAGAAAAACATAAAATCAATGGAAGTGCACCCAGTTAATATAGATGAACAGTGCTCTGTTGAGTCAGTTTGGTGTGAGATAAGCCCTACGAAAGGAAAAATAAGAGTAGGAGTGTGTTATAGGCCTAATGACTTGAATGAGTACAATGAACAACTGTACAGAGAAATAGAGTGGGCCAGTAAATCAGAATGTCTTATAATGGGGGATTTTAACTTCCCAGATATTGACTGGAACTTGTGGGTTGGTCACTCACACACTAGTCAGACTTTTGTGGATTTATTGGATGATTGTTTCCTGCAGCAGCATGTTCGAGAGGCAACCAGAGAAAGAAACACTCTTGATCTGGTTATCAGCAGTCATCATTCGTGTATTAAGAATTTGCAGATAAAGGAACCACTAGGTGGCAGTGATCACAGTGTGCTGAAGTGGGATTTACTCAAAGAGGTAACTACCGTCAGGGGTAAAGGAAAGGGTTTTTGCTTCCGTAAAGGGGAGTACAGTGGTCTCAGGCAGTTTTTAAATTCTGTACAGTGGGATCAACTGACGATGTTACAAACAGTAAATTCTAAGTGGGAGCATTCAAGGAATTAATCGTGGATGCTACTAAAAGTTTCATACCTATTAAGAAATATTGTTCAAGGTTTAGGCCTAAATGGTTATCAAATGAACTAATGAGACTCGTGACAGAGAAGAAAAATGCATGGGATGCATATAAATTATCAGGTGACGCAGAAGCCGGTGGCAGATATAAGCTAGTCTGTAATCAGGTCACAAAGGAGGTTCGGCAGGCGAAAGCGGATTACGAGAAATCTTTGGCAAAAGATGCTAAGAAAAACAGCAAGGATTTCTTTACTTATATAAACTCTAAAAGGAAGGGGATGAATCTGATTGGTCCACTTGACATCGATGGTTCGACTGTTGATGATCCTGCTCAGATAGCAAACAAACTGAATGAGTATTTTGCATCTACATTCACACGTGAGGAATTATTACAATTTGAAAATGGAAGAAGGTTATCAAATTGTAGCAGTGTGCTTAATGATTTTGTAATAACTGAGAGCAAAGTGGAGGAGAAATTGTTGAAGTTAAACATAAGAAAGGCACCTGGGGTGGATGGGATCTATCCAGTTATTTTAAAGGAGGCGGCAAAGCAACTAAGCAAACCCTTAGCCATAATTATGAGAGCATCCTTGGACTCAGGGGAGGTTCCCACGGACTGGAGATGTGCAAATGTGTCCCCAATTCACAAAGGTGGATCGAAGGGTGACACGAGTAATTACAGACCAGTTAGTTTAACTTCTGTTCCGGGTAAAATAATGGAGTCGCTGGTTAAAGATGCATTGCAGGATCATCTAGACAAGACTGCAGCAATAATTCAAACACAGCATGGGTTTGTTAAGGGAAAGTCTTGTCTGACAAATTTGATTGGTTATTATGATGTGGTCACAAAGGATGCAAAAAATAATTTTGATATCATATACTTGGATTTCAGGAAAGCTTTTGACACTGTTGTGCATGGAAGACTACTGTACAAATTGGAGCAGAATGGTATTAAGGGTAAGTTGCTACAATGGATAAAAGGATGGTTAAGTGGGAGAAGACAGAGGGTGGTAATCAATGGATGCTGCTCTTCGTGGACTAATGTTATTAGTGGAGTCCCACAGGGTTCGGTGTTGGATCCACTGTTGTTTTGTGTATTTATCAATGATATTGATGAAGGTATATCAGGCTTAATGTCGAAGTTTGCAGATGACACAAAGGTTGGCAGGGTTGTTAATGACAGTAATGGCAGTGTGCTACTGCAACAGGATCTAGATAATTTGGGCAGATGGGCTAAGAAGTGGCAACTGAAGTTCAACCTTGACAAATGCAAAGTACTGCATATGGGTAGAAGTAACCTCAGAGAAACGTACCAACTGTGTGGTACTACACTTAAGGTGGTAGAAAATGAAAAAGACCTGGGAGTAATTGTGCAGTCAGATATGAAGTTTTCTGAGCAGTGCAGACAGGCTGCTAGGGCGGGTCATGGGGTTTTGTCAATGATATATAGGAATTTTGCTAGCAGGGAAAAGGAGGTGATTGTCCCTCTGTATAAGGCAATGGTCAGGCCACGCCTTGAGTACTGCGTACGGGTCTGGAGGCCTCATTTTAGGAAGGATGTAGATTTGCTTGAGCGTGTACAGAGAAGAGCAACACGATTGGTGAGGGGAATGAAGGGATTCTCTTACCAAGAGAGGCTTAAGTTCTGCAAATTGCAGTGGCTGGAGACTAGGCACCTGCGGGGTGATCTGATTGAGGTCTATAAGGCCTTGAATGGGTTGAGCACGCTGAATTCTGATGGGATCCTTCCACTTGTTCAGATTACCAACCTACGGGGACATAAGTTCAAATTAAGAAAGGACAGATGTAGAATAGATGTGCGGAAATTTGCCTTTAGCCAGCGGGTGGTTAATTGCTGGAACAAACTTCCATCTGTCGTGTGGAAGTTGATAGGTTAAATAAATTTAAGGAGGAACTGGACAGGCATTTGGAGGGAATGGTGTGATTTTTTTTTTTTTTTTGGCTGATGCTGCATAAGCTCCTACACTTGCTTTCTTGCATCATGTGCCACTACTACTACTACTACTACTACGTGGAGCCGGACATAATCTACTATCTTCCCCTCAGTAGTGCGTTAAAATCCCGCATTCACTGGAGATAGTGCAATACCAGTGGATGCCAGCAATCCAGTACTGTACTCAGGTTGCCCAGTGATGTTTAGGAAGAGTGTAGAGTGCATTTAGTGTCAAGCGGCACTAGGAGTTCCCCCAATCTCCGCGTTGCTTTCATTATAGGTGTGCCAGTTCACTGGAAAAGCCAGAGATTTAAAAGTGTATGGATATTGTTATGTACTGATGTTTAGGTAAAGTGTGTTTGGGGTCAAACGGCACCAGAGGTTTCCCCTATCTCCGCGTAGTATACATTGTCAAGTGATACAGTACGCTGTAAAGGCCAGAGATTTAATATTGTTTCAAGGAAACTGAGATACAATATACATAACTCCCGGAAGTTCGCTAAAAAATATATCATTTATCCTTTGCCCACCAGTGTACTTTCTTTCTAGGTAACCATGATGATAGGAAACAAAATAGCTGAAAATAAGGAGACGTATCGGTGTAACGATATTTTCTATTTTAATATGCCAAAGATTACAACTTGTAATACCCAGAATTCCTTACTGCTCTTTTCTGTGTGTAGTATAGGATGAAAAATATCTGGAAAGCCAGGTCCTTTCCGTAATAAATTTTGGATGAGGTCTTGAATGTTTTATAAGACGGTGTGAGCAACCAGATTTTTCTTCGGATGATACCTGACTAATTTCCAGCTACTGCATTTTAATAATGAATCTTAAGTCTGAACTCAATAATACTACACATAACAATAGAATTTAAATATTGCGTGTCATATATTATTAATATTAATGTAAAGATTTTAAAACATGAAATATGTCACATGCCCACATAAATAAAGATTACGATTTCTTACCACGAAACTAGGCCAGTGGAATATCATATATTCTTATTTTTTCTTATCTGAATAATTTCTGTGTCAATAAAGAGATTTCATTATTAATATTTTACACTGTGTCGAAATTATTTTGGGTGAAATATAACAATGTAAAGAATCAATTCTTTTTTTTTTTTTTTCTAACAATGGACATATCATTGTTAGAAAAAATTCCGTAATGGCGTCTGCTTAGATTTACATAGGTATTATTGTAATTAAATAATAGGTATTATTTACATAATATTGTAAACTACAAATATAACTAATAATAAACAATAAAGTAAACTAAAATTAAATAAAAAGTAAAGAATTGTCAAAGAAATAAACCACATCTCCTACAATTCCTTATAATTATTTTACTATCTTACAGTATATCATGTTAAATATATATCTAAAATTATTTCTTGACTAAACGTCCAAGAGTATGAAAAAGGTTGTTTATGCATAGGCAATACGAGATATAATCAGATGCATGCATACTACCTGGGTAGTAGAAATGATGGAAGTGCATAAACAGCCTTTTTCATTCTCTTGGACATTTAGTCAAGAAATAGTTTAAGATTAAACCATACATACCATCAAGCATCTCTGATATTGTGGAGCTATACTATCATATAAAATGTGTTTGATAATAAAATGTGTTTATTATTATTATTATTATTATTATTGCTCTTATATTATTTCTCCCTGATTGCGGGTTCCACCTCGTGACCAAGTGCACAGGGTGGTTGTTGTTATGTTGGTGTTACTGTTAGTCGAGGAACTCTCTGACTCTCTGAACTGTCCTACAGGTGTTCAGGATTGCGACTTTCTGGAGTTCCTTGTAGGTGTTCTCTGGGAGACCTATTGCTGCTAGGCTGTTTTGCAGGGTCTTTGGCACCATACCTATGGTTGATAGGATGATCGTTACTTGTTTCATATGCCACATCTCTTTGATCTCCTGTCTTAGGTTCGTGTACTTCCTGATTTTTTCCTCAATCAGATAGGTAGCCTTTTCCTTCTTGTCCGCAAAGGTTATGTCTGGTCTGTTGTGCGGGATTGTCCTATCCGTTATTATGGCACAGTCCCAGTACAGCTTGTGGTTGGGGTCTCTAGTACTGCCTGGGGTTCGTACTTGTAGTATGGTAAACTTTCTTTGGTCAACTGGTATTTCCTCGCTAGCTTCTGATGTATTATCCTGGCTACCTGGTCATGTCTATGAGTGTACTCAGTCTGGGTGATCACCTTTCACCCCGCGGTAATGTGTTGGATCGTTTCTGAGGCCAGGTGGCATTGTCGACATGTGTCATCTGACATTCCGGGCGCCTTTGCGATGTATTTTCTATAGTTTCTGGTGTTGATTACCTGGTCTTGGATGGCCAGCATGAATCCTTCAGTCTCGAGGAAGAGCGTCTCGCTTGTGAGCCATGCATTGGAAGCAATGTTATCGATGTGGTCTTGATGGAGGTCATTGTAGTGTCTGCCATGGAGATGGGCTTCTTTGCCCATCTTTCTAACTTCATTTCTTGTGCCATCTGGGTGGGTTGGGGTTCCTCGCTTATGTTGAGTGGGGTATACCACTTATTTATCTGCCTTATGGCCTGTTGGAGTGGTGCTGTGTTGTTCTCGAAGTAATCCTTCAGGTTAACTATCGCTGTTTTCTGTTGTTCTATCAGGTCTATCAGGCCCCTTCCTCCCTCTTTCCGAGCTATTGTTAGTATCTCCACTGCTGACTTCGCGTGGTGTTGGCGGCTCTTGGTCATCATTTTTCTTGTCTTTCGCATGATATCTTCTAGTTCGGTGTTAGTCCAATCTATGACCCCTAAGGTGTATGTTAGTACTAGAGCTGCATAGGTGTGTACGGCTTTAACTGTGTTCCCTCCGTTCAATTTTGCTTTCAGCGGGCTTCTGAGTCTCTGATGATATTTTTCGGTCAGGCACTTCTTGATTTCCTTGTGCTCTAACTGCTGAGCCTGCATCATCCCCAGTTTTTGTAGGTCTCTCCTTCTGTTATAGCTTCGATCTCTTTACCAGTCAGCAGCTGGTAGTTTCGGCCAACTAATTTTCCCTGGTGCAGTGTGTGGGTCTTTCATTTGTCTAGACCAAATTCCATCCTGATGTTCTAGCTGAATTCTTCTGTAATCCGGAGTAGTTGCTGGAGTTGCTTCTCGGTTGCCGCGTAGAGCTTGATGTCATCCATGTACATCAGGTGGGTGAGGGTGTACAGGTTATTTCTTCCTTCTTTGAGATTATATCCACAGTTGCTGCCGTTGAGCATGGTGGATAGTGGGTTGAGTGGTAAACAGAACCATAGTGGGCTCAGAGCATCTCCCTGAAAGCTTCCTCTTCTAATGGGCATTGGCCTGATTGTGATGTTCTCGACCTTAATGGTGGTACTCCATTTCGCCATTGTTGCTCCTAGGAAGTTTGTCACTATCGGATTGACCTTGTAGATCTTCAGGAGTCTCTATTAGCCAGCTATGAGGTACTGAGTCGAAGGCCTTGCGGTAATCGATGTAGGCCGTGTATAGGTTGCGGTGCTTCTTGTAGGCTTGCTCCATAACTGCGGCATCTATGGTTAATTGCTCCTTGCATCCGTTGCTCCTCCGCTTGCATCCTTTCTGCTCTTTGGCCATTATGTTCTGACTCTCTAAGTGGTCTGATATCTTCTTGGTTATGCAGCTAGTCAGGATCTTGTACATCGTTGGGAAGCATGTGATTGGCCTGTATTTCGCCGGGTTTCTTGTATCTTCGTCTTTAGGCTTCAGATATGTGACTCCTTCGGGATTTTCTCCGGGTGTCTTGTCCTTCGAGTGAACTGCTCTGCTAGGTGCGTGTGTCTGCAGGTGAGTTTCTTGTACCAGTACTTGTGGATGTTATCAATTCCTGGGATTCGCCAGTTGTGGGTGTTCCTGACCGACTGTTTTACTTCTTTTTCTCGAATCTCCCACTCTCTCATCTCTTGTATGTCCTTGGTTTTCTTCTGTTCTTCTTCTATCCAGGGTGCTCTGCTGTTATATCTTACTTCACTGCTCCAGATATTTCCCCAGATCGTCTTCTTCTCGGGTTGTCAGTTTTCTGCAAGAGACTATGTAGATACAAAAAGAGCTCTGGGAGCTCTCTTTGTATCTGCGTAGTCTCTTGCTGAGTGCGAGGTTCTGCTTCAGTATTCTCCTATTCTCTGATTTCTGGTCTCATGTTTGCTGTGGACGCTGTCTCTCTTGAGCTCTTCACCTTTCCAATCAATTTCTTACTTCTATTACTCTGTTGGTACAGGGTCAACTATGTTGACTCTTAATTCTTCTATCTTCTGCTGAAGTCTTCTTTCCCAAGCTGGCGGTTCCTTCTGTTTTTGGTTCTTCTGTTGCTAGTCTCTCGTTTCTTTTCCATTAATCCTAGTAGCTGATATGGCAGCACAGTATACGGCTGTGTGGATAGCCTCTAGTGTTGCACCATTGTTGTCAAAGTAATGTGGCATTATTTGCCGATTGAGGTGGCCTGATACTCTCCACAGGATTTTATTTCGATTCTTGTAGGGTCCATTTCTTCGACTTGTCTTCTCTTCTGGATATCATGACTTTATCTCTTTCCATTTCATTGGGTTGTATTTCTTCTGGCTGTTCCTCCTCTACATACCAAGTGGGTATGTAGTCGTGACCTGTACTTTGTCATATCGGTCTCTAGCCTGGTTATTTCATAATATGCTCGCATGATGTACGTATTCATTTCAATGCTCCACTTCATGCGCTGGCATTTTCTTCCTGGGTGGTCACTAGAACAGTTGCTCGGGAAGCACTTCCGATTGGTGGGTCTGGATGGTCTTGCCCTTCTCTTGTTTTATCGTTATGGGGGACAGCGCCACTTGCTCAACTGTATTGCTCCCGAGACTGTCTCCAACTTTTCGAACAGATCCCTCTGGCTAAGGCCTGAACGCGAGTGACTTTATCCTGCACCACACTAGATGCAGTATGAATAATATTTCTCTGCGACATCATCCATGTATGGAGGTGGACTTGTTTAGCTTCGGCTTATGTCCAGTGGTTTCTTTTATTTATTTTAGTTCTCGCGAGTGACACCAGATGGCGCCATTATCTGCCCGAGTCGTCACTTCTACCTTGGGGAAGGTAAGTCCAATGGGATAACTTTCGTGATGTTTTTTTTTTGTTTTATAATCATCAATTAATAATAATATTATTATATCGGTCTCCCAGCGTAATAGAGCCACGTTCACTTCCACCAATGCGGGATTCGAGCGCGGGTACATCAGGCCAGTAGTCCAGTGTTTTAACCACTGGGCCATCGCGCCCCTTTTATTATTATTACTAATTATTATTATATGGTGCAAGGAAGCCTGAGGCTTATGCCGCACCAGCCAAAAAAAAAAAAAAGTTACCCTGAGTTACTCTGAGTGAGTGAGAGAGAGAAGGGTCAGTTAAAAGTAGAAGGGAATCATCAAGAAAGAGAAAAATGATGATATCCAGCTCAGGATATCATCATTATATCCTTGAATATCCCTGGGTGTGCCAAGCCAATACTCACCAGATGTGAGCCCCTGGGGTTAAATAACACCTGTAACCGATTTCAAGTAGCTATTTCTTTTTTGTTATTTCGTTTAATTCGGAACCCCAATAATCGAGATTTTACTGTATGTGTTACCACAATTCAGATTGTTTGATGAGGTAACAGGCCCGAGACGAACGCAGAACTATGATTCTGCAGTCAAATATGGATTATCGCCTTCTTCCAATATTTCTTCCCTTAATTGAAAAACAGGCGACGCCGTGATGAAATTGGATGGCACGAAACAAATGGCGATAAACAGTCATTAATCAGAGGTGTATATATTCTCTATAAAAATGATACTATCCCCTTCCTATTTATTTATTTATCTTGAAGTCATCCTAAACGAAATTGATAAAAGCAGGGTGATATTACTATCGATAAAAAAAAAAAAAAAAAAAAAGGAGAAGAGTAGTCGTCTGCACATTAATTGTGTTAAATATTGTGGAGTATGTCGTGCGTTTAAGATATAGTTCGTGCTCGCTGTGATAAAACGAGCGTTTTTTTTTTTTTTTTTTTTTAATTCTGTTTTTATTTTTCTCAGCTGTTTTTTGGTATCCAAAAAAGAGATTTTTCGTTATCACTGCAAAGTGGGAGCTGAAACAAAAACGCTTCTTCCAGTATATTATTAGACGACAGTAGTAACTCTGGGCATGCGCTTCACAAGCTCAATGAAGTACAGTGCGGTAAATTGTGGCGATACGGTAATGCTTCTGGAAAGAAAATTATGCCGCATCTCATGTGAAATTTGGTTGTCATGTTTTGTCGTAACATCTCTAGTTGTGTGGGGGGAGAGGAATCGGATGAGAAGGTATGTTTTAAGCTGATATTTAAGCATTGTAACTTCTGCGCAGACGCTATTGAAAATTTAGCTCTGTTGTGGATACGGTAAACGTGTGCATGCGATTATAAACATAATTTACCTAACCTACAGTATAAAGATGCACTATGATGAAGAAGTGTGCGCTTTGTGTAATCTGAATTAGAAAAATTCAGATTTCCGGAAACTACAAGCAGCCCCCGGAACTGATATGATATTAGCTCGATAATAGAAAGTAAAGTGATAAAAATGAAAACAATCCAAATACGTAATATAAAGATTTATTGATTATAGCTAATTATTATTACTTCCTGAGCTTCGACCTGGCCTATTTCTAGTACAGGGTGCTGTGACAGAACGAGTGCTAGAATAGTAAATAAGTATGTGGTAAAAAAAAAAAAAAAAACAGAAGAGATTAATGACTTTTGCAAAGTATGAGAAATCAACCATTATGTAACTGTAACTGGTACACATACATAATCATATATACTGCACATATACATTCTATAATTAATGTATTATAAAATTTTGCTTAGAAAATTTCTCTCTGTGCTTTAGTTTCAATTTGATGTACTGTATTAAAATAAGGGGTAAAACTGCCATCAGACTTTGAGTGTGGATGATTTCTAATCGGTTTTATTATTATAGCTGTCTTTTAGTACTTAAAAAATTTTGTTTTCAGCAGAGGCATGCAGAATTTTTCATATTCTCTACATGGCCAGTCCGCCCCTAATTGAAGTTAGTGACATGTGTGCGTTATTATTAGGATGGATGGGAGGGAATATTTCGACCGGCTGACAGTGTTAGAAAGACTGAAAAGTTGCAACATTGAAGCCAGTGGATGCACGCATGGTGGTGGAGGGATCCAAATATGGCAGACCACCTTAGAGTACGCCATGCTGAAATAAGAAATACTGATAATAACAAAAAATCATCCAGGCTAGATCACTGAAAATATGATGGAACATATGATGTATATCAATATTTCAAATTTTCAGTTTTAACTGATGATGATGTCCACTTCCCAATGTCCTTCCTCAACCTCAAAATCTCAATTTTTTTTCCCCCATCCACAGTGTAAGCTTGACAAGCAAGATTCGTAATTTGTTTCTCTTGTACCTGTCTCTCAGCTGACCTGATGTCGAAATGAGATAATCAGCTGTCTTTGGCACATATCTTTTTTGGCAGTTTTAGCTGTCTCTTTTTTAACGTGGTTTCCAGATACCATATACCGTGGAGCAATTTCGTCACTAATAAACAAGCAAACACAAAACTAGTAGTTTAAAAAGCAACTTAAAATTGCGGCTGATTTCTCAACTCAACCGAATAACCTTGTTTTCGAAAAGTAAAAAAGAAATAATCCAGTAGTTTTCCATTTTTCGAAATAGAGCATTCCTGATGTTTGCGAAAGTAACGCCACCCGAGGAAGTTACGTATGTAACGTGGATAACAAAGGGTTTCTTGTATAGTGTTCCTTAATTAGGACAGTTAATTATGTTTCCTGATGCTTAAAGAGTAGTTTACAGAAGGGAAGGAAAGAACATTTTTTCCTGTCTTGTTATATAACGTTGGATGTTAGCACTAACCTCTGATGCAACTGAGTAACGGACAGTTCTTGTTTTATTAGTAAAGTATTCATGATAGCGGCTATTTGCAACCGTTTGATTATGACATTAGAACATAAAACAATAAATTAAATGTACGTTGTACAGGCGGACCGTACAGTACGTTGTACGGTCATATTTTATATATAAAAACTTATGTACTGAACGTATTTCGTTTTTTTTTTTTTTTTAAGAATTAAGTATAACATTTTGCTTTGGTAATAGTAATCGTGGCATACGATACAAGAAAACAAGCGTATGAAACTAGAATCAGCAAAAAAAAAAATTCACACAACCATTCCCTCTAAATGTTTGTCCAGTTCCTCCTTAAATTTATTTAACCTATCAACTTCCACAATGACAGATGGAAGTTTGTTCCAGCAATTAACCACCCGCTGGCTAAAGGCAAATTTCCGCACATCTATTCTACAGCTGTCTTTCCTCAATTTGAATTTATGTTCATAATCTGAACAAATGGAAGAATCCCATCAGAATTCAGTGCTCAACCCATTCAAGGCCTTATACACCTCAATCAGATCACCTCGCATGTGCCTAGTCTCCAGCCGCTGCAATTTGCAGAACTTAAGCCTCTCTTGGTAAGAGGATCCATCATTCCCCTCACCAATCTTGTTGCCCTTCTCTGTACACGCTCAAGCAAATCTACATCCTTCCTAAAATGAGGCTTCCAGACCTGTACGCAGTACTCAAGGCGTGGCCTGACTTTGCCTTATACAGAGGAACAAGCACCTCTTTTCCCCTGCTAGCAAAATTCCTGTATATCATTGACAAAACCCCATGACCTGCTCTTGCAGCTTGTCTGCATTGTTCAGAAGTAAGACCCGGGAGTAATTGTGCAGAGAATTACTCCTTGTCTTTTTCATTTTCTACCACCCTAAGTGTAGTACCACACAGTTGGTACGTTCCTCTGGGGTTACTTCTACCCATATGCAGTACTTTGCATTTGTCAATGTTAAACTTCAGTTGCCACTTCTCAGCCCATCTTCTCAAATTTTCTAGATCTTGTTGCAGTAGCACACTGCCATTACCGTCATTAACAACCCTGCCAACCTTTGTATCATCTGCAAACTTCGACATTAAGCCTGATATACCTTCATCAATATCATTGATAAATATACAAAACAACAGTGGACCCAACACCGAACCCTGTGGGACTCCACTAATAACATTAGTCCACGAGGAGCAGCGCCCATTGATTACCACCCTCTGTCTTCTCCCACTCAACCATCCTTTTATCCATTGTAGCAACTTACCCTTAATACCATTCTGCTCCAATTTGTTTCAGTCATGCCTTTGATTTTTCGCTGTTAAACAAACTTAGCTGTTTTAACTCTTAAATTACATGGTAACTCAATGCCACTTATACTACTTTCGTAGTTTCTTCTATTACGGATAAATATATAGTGATATTTCACTGCTATCGTTATAGTGTATTACAATTCGTAACTTCGCCTTGTGCGTTTATTTTATTAGTATTACTACTATACACACCAACTGATATCTCTCATATTGTGGAATATACTTCACAATTGAGTTGGCATGATTGCGACACCGGGATATCTACCCACCTACCAATGATTGGCCAACAAGCCTTGAAACGGTGCTGGCTAGGGGAGGGTCTTTATGGGGACTCTCATTACCGAGAATGGGTAACAATAGGCTTCCCTAATGGGGAAGCGTTGCCTATTCGATGGATTTATTAGTGAGGAGTAACTGGCCCCGGCATTTCTTCTTCTTCTTCATGTCCTACTATCACTTTCCTCCACCTTTTTGCTTTCCTAAGTCTAATAGGACAGTATGTGGATAACACAGTTACTTATCCCATACCATTTTACAAACTGTGATGTCTGGGTGGTGGTATCCCACTAGAATAAGTAACAATAGTCTTTTCTATTGGTGAAGTATGACTTATTCGAGGTAATGCAATACATGGTAACTCGTGAAGGTAGTCACAATATGAGATACAATTAAATCGATGCCATTTATACTACTTTCGTAGTTTCTTCTATTACGTATAAATATATGGTGATATTTCACTGCTATTGTTATAGTTTAACCCTTAAAATACGCATAGTTCGATTCGTGTTGTGAGCTCACATAAAATCCCAATAAAAATCACCGCGGAAAAAAGTATTATTACGCGGCAAAGAAAGTCGGGCGTTGAGGCTTCAGTATATAACTGTTTATTGTATCTGCAGTTGCTTGTGTGTTCTTTGGTTAATTGGACGAAAAAATGGGAGTTTCTGGGGGGGGGGGAGAGCAATGCAACACTCCCCTGGGACCGACTAACCAAGTTGCGAAAAAAAGCCCGTAAAAATTCCTCAAGTCATTTACAGTTTGAACTCAGTCTTTTATCACCCGCTGTGGGAGCTGGTTATGATAAGGGGAAGTTATAACCGCTGTGCTATATTCGAGGGCCTAAATATATTATCATTAACTCAAAGTTTTAATTTATTTTCGGATTATTATTACTAATCTTAATAACCTTTATGGAAGTGAAAGTACTATACAGTATTTGTTTCAAAAATGTCGTAAGCATCCCCCACAACAAAGAGGAACTCTAATAGTAAATTCGAAAGTAAAAATCAGCAGTGGTTTACGAAGTATTGTGGAAAGTAATATATAATAATTTTTATTGATCCTGCGAGAAATTTCGAGTCAGTTTCCTCTTAAATAGCCATCAAATAGTGGGGTTCTATAGAACGATACGTATATATACGTTACCTTGGAAGCAGTTGGCTCATCCATTAGAATATTGTAAACTTCAATAAAATTATTGTTTGTAGCTTGTCTTAATTAATAGTGACATTCACAAGTAACAGGTTTCTCACGTTAATTTACTAACACGTAAACTCTTTGACAAATTCATGAGCAATCATATCGTTGTTCCTGAACTTTTTATTTCACGCTTGCTCCAAACAACGTATATTATACGAGTATGTATAGCACAATAATGGGATGATATTATCGCCAAGAGCTACCTTTTTTAAATCAATATGCGCTTAACAATATGTGCTTCACATTAAAAATAAGTGATATTGTGCCAGTACAGAACGCTTCTATGGGAATTCCTAAAGTGGAGAGAGATTCTAAAGATGGTTGGAGGTCATTCGTTAGCTGCTCTTTTTCTCCCTCATTCTGTATACCCTTTCACCCACATAATTCGTGGTGTCGACTGCTTAGTGGTGCGTTTCTTAGACCTAGTTTGATGATGAGAATGGGTAGAACTGTAGGGTGAATGACCTTGAACAGCCTACAGAAATCCTCTTTACTATAGATATAACCACATTGTTTCGTTCATTGAATTGACGTGATTGAGAGGGTGTAGTTTCAGTCAGGAAGCTATTTTTCAGTATATATAAATTACTTTATTAATATTTTGAATATTTATGTTACAGCTATGGTTGTTATTGTTATTTGGTTTTTTTAGGAGCATTAGCAACTAAGGCTAATGTTGCTCACAGCTATGGTGGGCATTATAATAGAATTTTTAAAATTATTATTAAAAAATATGTTCGGTGCAATTACTTTCGGACAAAAATTGAAAGTAAAATATTTAGACTTACATCAGCCTGGTAACTGCTGTGGTAATTATCGGGGAAAAATAAAAACAAATTGACCTCTCTGAATGAGTGAATTAAAAATTATCTTTGGGAATGAATTGTTTTTTTTTTTTTTTTTTGGTAATTATTCGTAACATTATATTTGCTAGAATTATACAGTTAATAAATATATACATTTTTCTGTTTTTACTCTGGAATGACTACACATAGGGTCAGAGGAGTTCAAAAGATAGAGAAACGCGCAAACATTACCGTATTTAGTAGTCATGCGGGTTGAATAATGGTCGCACAGCGCGCGTACTTCTATACCCTTTTACTGGATCACTCGGCTACGGTTTTGCGAGGATGCAGTGCTCGAATTAGAAAATTATACCAACCAGGAAGCTAATACAGAGGGTGAACAAAATAATGGAAACACCTGTGATAAGAGTTACAGTACTCTAATATGATTATGTGCCACCTTTGCTTTTAAAACAGATTGTATTCTATGCGGAATAGATTCAAATAAATCTTGAACTGTATTAAGAGAAACATTAGACTATTCTTCATGGAGGAACGTTTCAAGCTCCTTGAGTTGTGAAGTTGGAGAAAAATCTTGTTCTCACTCTCCTGTCTAAACATGCTCACAGTAGCTCAATAACATTTAACTGGTGATTGTGCAGACCATGGGAAATGCTTAGCCTCAATTTCATACTCCTCAAACCAAGATTGAACACGTCTGTCTGTATGTATTGGAGCATTATCATCTTGAAACATGGCATCGTTTGAGGAAAACAATGTTCGCACCATATGATGAATCTCAGAATACCAAGATATTGCTGCCCAAATCAGTGTTGATTCTCCTCCATGTTTGACGGCTGGGACAAGACAGTCAGGATGATGTGCTTCCTTTGGCATTCGCTAACGTAACCTCTCCCTGATGTTGGAAAAAGTGTAAATGATAATTGCAAACATGTGACTGAAAATTCGTCACATGTTTGCAATCATCAAATGTTCAATTTCCGTGCTCCTTACACCACTTCATTCACTTTCTAGTACTGTATTGCCATCTATAACGAGTGCCTTTGGCAATAGCGGCTCCGCCATAAATTTCAGCTTTATTATATATAAACGCTGACCCCATATATATTTCGCATTATATATGGGGTCAGCGTTTTTTTTTTTTTTATTGTTTTTGGCATGCTTTTACGGCCGGATGCCCTTCCTGACGTCAACTCTCAACCCTTTATCCGGGCTGGGATATGCGGTGATCATTCCCTGACCAATGCTGAAACTCACATTAAGTTCTGCAATTACTTTCGAGGCAGTAGTTTTATATTTTTAGGGTACAATCCTTTTCAGTGTCCAGCGGTTTCTTTCAGTGCGCTTCGATTTTCTGCCACAATTCATCATAATCAGATTTTGTTTTTTTCCATACGTAGTGAATGCATACATTACTTTCGATACAGTTGCTCTGAATACATTAAATAAATCAGTAGTTTTATTCAACGATGCCCTGCTAAACGTGCACCAGCAATTTTAATTTGACCTCTTTAGAATTCAGAGAGCTCGGTCATTTTCTTCATGTACCTTTTTATATCACCTCTAAATAAACATTAGCTTTTACTGTCTTTCTTTCACATTACTATACTGTACTGTACTACTTGCAAGAAACAAAACAAAAAACATCACTGCATGTACATAAATATGTCATGCAGCTATTATAAAAACTACTGCTTTCATATACCAGGTGTTTCTGTTATTTTATCCATCTCCCGTATTTTAAGACTAAAACAAGATTATTATTTTTTTTTCTCAAAAACGTATCCAGATGATAAACTATAAATTCTACCTCTCTCTCCCCTGAGGTGGCGGACCTGGCGGTATGGTAATTTCGCCACTAATTTCCCAACAAATGCAAACATTATACGCTAGTTGTTTCTGACTTTCAGATGCCACGATTTATTATGGATGTAATACTTCGACACTTTGAGTTTAATTTAAAAAAAGAAATAAACTTGTCAACCGGAATAATATTTGGGGAATTATCCTGCCCAATTCAAACACCGATGTTCAACAAACTTGGAAGTCAGTATAATGTTTCCTTTTTTTTTTTTTTTTTTTAATTGAGATATTCACCAATATAATAGTCGCAACACCAAAACGCAAAGGAACAATAAATGAAAAAAAAAATGCCATTTCATTAGGAAATGGAATAGGGTGGAGAGAGGGGGTGGAGAACCTGTAAATTTTTAGTATATAGAGGCTGGAATTTTGTCCTATTTCTCCACTAAGGCTGTGGACCATAATAGAAACTATATTATTCTAGCTGCATGCTCAGATAGGGTTAATTTACTCATGTCCAGACTTGAGTAAATTAAAATTAGTGACTTCACTAAATTTGAATTTCTGTCGATTGTTATTTTCAGGAAATACATATGAAGGTTATTGTAATTTGTGTATTAAGCGTCAAAATTACTAAGGCTATGAGGAGTTAGAATATCATATCTGTAAATTGCGTGTATTCTGTGGTTGATTTGTTTGTTTTCTAAACGAAAAACCCAAGTTTCCAGGAGAAAAAAAACATGCTACTCGCGCCTGAGACCAATTAACTTAGCCACGTTATGAAAAAGCCCATAAAAATTCCTCGCTTCATTGACGGTATTTGAACTGAGGTCTTGGGAGGATGTTGCTTATACCAATGTGCTGAGAACCAGAACAAGACGCCGCCTCCGGCTTGTTCTGGCTACCAGTTGTTGTTCTGAAACATCCCAACAGTGTTTCACTGGATTCACATTTGGCCAAGAAATATCAGGTTTATTAGCATTTAGTAGGGGCATATGTTGCAAAAAAAAGCAAGCTTATATAGCATTAGCCAATAAAAAAAAAAAAAAAAAAAAAAAAACACCTTCTCATTTCATCCATCCATTAACTCCAAATGTTTGTCTAGTTCTGTCTTGAATTTATTTAAGCTGCAAACTTCTACAACTGTCTTTCCTCAATTTGAATTTATGTCCCCTCAGGCGACTAACCTGGGCAGGAGGAAGAATCCCATCAGCATTGAGCAAGCTCAATGCTGATGGGATTCTTCCTCACCTCAATCAGATCACCTTGCGGGTGCCTCGTCTCCAGACACTACAATTTGCAGAACTTAGTGCTTTCTTTGAATGGGCAAAACCCGTTGTTCCATTCAACAGTCTCGTTGCCCTCCTATGTATTCGTTCAAGGAGCTCTACAATTCACAGTTCGTTTGACATCACTCTATGAGCGTTGTCGTGCTGATTCAAATTACAACCCCACTTTTTGCAATGTAAGTAAAATATATTCAGAATGTCACAACAAACAACACATTTATATTGTTATCAATGATAACCACTGACCAAATTTAAACCATATAAAACAGGCCTGTATCATCAAACTACCACCGAACTCATCGTTAGATGCAGTACAATCTGAATGAAAGTGATATTTGGACACAAGCCATACCCAGGCGTGTCCGGGCATAGCTTGTGTCCCCATGTGGCTTGTATGTCTGTTTGATTCCTGAACTGTGCAGATTATTCATCCCTACACGTCATGTTCTGCTATCGTTGTAATGCGACACTTTTATTCTCTAAACTGACTTCCAGCATTGCATATCACCGCTTATCCTTCGAATTTCTGCGTGACTCATTATTTGAAGGGTTTTTCTGCTCGCTGTTGCTATACATATCGTAGTTCTGTCAGATGGCTATATAGCCATTCATTAAAGAGTTATCTTTAGTGATTGCTTCCGACTATCCATTTCAATGTGAGAAAGTCTTATCCTCTGATCAAGGTCAGGGGCGTTCCTAGGATATGTGGCGCCCGGGGTGCCAATCGCAATTTGGCGCCTGGGTGCCAGTTGAAGTTTGGCGTCCCCCTTTAAATTTTTTTTCATATGTGTATGTAAGATTTAGGTTTTCAGGCGCCCCTTGAACATTGGCGCCCCGGTGCATGCACCCCTTTCCAGCTACACAGAGACTGCCCCAGACAGGAAGTTGCACAACTTTATAGAACATACATCTCCACAAAGAATAGATACTTAAAAGAAATTGCGACACGGAAAAAAGCGACATGGACAAACTTTGTCAAAGACACAAATGCGAGAAACCCATGGGGATTGGCCTCTAAAATAATAGGGACAAAATCTTTTCTCCGGAAATCCACTTCAAAGTTCTGGATGGCACTTAAGAAACAACTAACTGGACTAATGCAGCCAATCTAATTTTGGATAAACTTCCCACCTGATGATAGCCAGGTCGACCTCCCCGAAACACACAGAGAT
Source organism: Mastigoproctus giganteus (assembly GCF_048544385.1). Classification (NCBI taxonomy): domain Eukaryota; kingdom Metazoa; phylum Arthropoda; class Arachnida; order Uropygi; family Thelyphonidae; genus Mastigoproctus; species Mastigoproctus giganteus. The sequence continues at coordinate 49,286,281 of NC_143577.1, forward strand.
TCGGCATGCCAATGAGCGGTACATCCCACAGGAGGAAACTGATCCCTACACTCTGGACGAGCCAACAGCAGCACTCAAGAAGATTAATCCTAAGAAATGCCTCGATATTGATCTTATAGAGTACGAATTCATTCTTCGTTTTTGCAAAATCAGACCGCTGCGCTTGCTACAGCTGTTTAACATATGCCTGCAAGAAAGTGTGGGGGGGGATGAGAATATTTTAATTATTTTCCTATTTGTATATGTAATTATTTACACACAATATATATTTTCATATCCCTCCTTGGAACCTTCATTAGGCCGATGCTTAAGAAATTTATTTGATTTTCTTTTCTTGAAGCAAGGGGGGTCCTCAATTTCCTTCCAAGGCCCACATGCTACCTGCTGCATAATATATATTATCCATTAATTTTATCAGAAGATCCAAGTTCTAAGGACTTTATTTTATTATTTTTCTCTTTACTCTAGCTTCCCTAGTTTGGATAGTTCGTACCACTAATTGTTAATAGTTGGTGTCAATATCACAACATAAGCTCAAGATAAAACAACAAACTAGATTTATTTTTCACAAGATATTTACAGACACTTTATAATTCATAATATCGAAATTCTACAACAATCAACTATTACTATACATGTTATAATGTCTACACTCATCTTTGTTCTTCTAACCATAATTGTAACTTCCTCATCTGCTATACAGAATGCTAATAACTAACCAACACAATCATTTGAGCCTTTTCAGGCTTAACAACTTTCCTTGTTCTCAGACACTTCTAATCACAGATGAGTAACACACACTTTCTTTCTCTCTTTCTCCCAAGTTATTGACTCTACTTCCTATCACTTACAATATATTCTGTTCCCTTGGTTTCAGTTCTTTACTAAATGTCCTGTCCATTACCTTTTCTTTCGTTTATTTATTTCTAACACCGTTTCCGCTAATAATAATTCTATATAAACTTACTTGCATTCCTTTTCTACCACCTGCATGAGTTTTCCAGCTTTGCTTCTTCAGCTATTTCCTCGCTGGACCTGGCCACCGCAAACTCGCTAGATGTGCTCCCGGCTCGACCTCAGACGTTCCTATTGCCACAGGATCTTCCTCCAGGACTGTTGCTTTTTTTTCCACAGTGGATAACTCGAACGACCTTCCTTACTCAGATCTTTCCGCCTTTGCTATTTTCTTTTCCCACTATACTATCATCTTTCCGGAACTTTCTATATGCATTTCCCACACTCCCAGAATTTCCTTCAGCCACTCTCTCAAGCACCTTCCCGGGATTCTCCTCCGCTTCGGGACTCTGACCTTCGGGCTCTCCTTTTTTTTTTTTTTTTCTTCCTGTCTCCCTCTCGCATCCGAGTTTTGTTTCCAACTCTCGCTTATTTTCCATCCAATCATATTTTTCTCTCTCTCTCTTCATCTTGAATTTCATTCGCTTAATTTTCTTTTCTCCTCGCCTGGACCCGCGTCTGATAGGTACAGCTCCTTTCTTTGTATTCACAACATCCGGGCTCTAACCAATCTCTAGAAATTATCCTGGGATGACCATTTCACTTACCTCTTCTTTCACGCTTCCTTACAAGACATCGCCTGTGAAATCATTGAGTGCTTCCCATGTCGGCCTGTTTGTACTTTGTTTACATCTCGAGTCTGTTTACTGATTTGGGTTTGTTTACTGATCTGGGTCTTCCTTTTGGATGGAGATGGAACCACTTTAGGGGTGTGGGCGTTCTTTTGTCCCCCGTTACCGTCAGCAGCCACAGCCCTATTTTTTTCTGTAGGCACGAACTGCGTCAAACTGGCCTACCCATTGTATCATAATCTGGTCAGCGTCCCTCCTGCTGCTACACTAATCTCTCACTTTCGAAGAGTAAACAGCACAAACAATTCTGCTGAGTGCTTCACTGTTTTTAACTTAGTTATTTATTAAAATTTGATAATCTATAAATTCTAAAAATAAGTGTAAGAATAGTTCTTACATTCCCTAACACTCCGTCAAAAAAAAAAAAACGTTTTCCTTTTTTTTTTTTTTTTTTCCTATACCGACCAATCCTCCTCACTAATTTGTTAATCTTTGCCCTACCTATTATTTATATATATAAATACATATCCCTTTATCTTGCTTAAGAGTAGCCCTCTATACATTTTTTTTTTTTTTAATTTACTTTTTGCACTTACTAATTCTACTCCCATCCCAAGTACTCATCAATTAATCCTCCCACTAAATACAATTGCTGGAGTCTGTTTGATTCTTTCAGTTTATTTGCCCTTTCTGCACCTTGATTCACAAATCCTTCTTTCCACTGTCCTTTGATTCTGCTGCGGTTTGCTACTTCCGTTCGAGGCCTGTGATCTTTATTTTCTAGTCTCTCTCCCTTTTGAGATATTTGACCTGAATCTTGTCTGACTTTTTCTGTTAATTCTACTATTCCCACATGCACTATTTTGTTTTCTGCCTGTTGCCTTGTTCCGTCATTTTCTCTAATTCTTCTCCTTCTCCTTAATCTTCTTAACTCCTCCTGTGCAATAAGAACTTTATCAACACCTTTTTTTCTTTGCGGTAACCTTCGACTCGTTCTTTGCATTTGCCTCTCATTGCCTTTCCTTACGTTTCTATTCGCTTCCACAACTGCAGTCGGTGTCTTACTTTTAACATCATTTTCTGTCATCTGATAACTAACCTCGACCCTATTTGGTCTATTCTCGCTTGCATCTGGCCTGGGTTTCAGGTTTGCTGGGCGCCATGGATAGAACCGACCCCTCTTCAGTTTCCATGCCTTTCTTGGGTCATCAGCTTTGTATTCGGCCCTGTGATGTACCCTTCGTGCTGGACAAAATCTAGCTATATGCCCATAGTTACCACAGCTATAGCATTTTACCAGACAGTGATCAAATTTTCTATTATTCGGTGTGACACGAAATGAATGATTACTGTCCTGGAACTTACCTCTCTGATTGCTTACCTTCCCTTATTCCGGCCTGCTTTATCCTCATCTGCATAAAATGACTTATGTCTAATTTGCCTGTAATCTAAAGAATTGACACGTATGTGTTGTCTTTGATCTTCAGCCTCCCTTGTTCTCCTGTCCCATAGACGTTCACTCCTACCATTTGACCTTTTCCCTCGCGTCTGAGTTGGCCGACCTGCTGCGTGCTCGTATGGATAGTGGGTGCCTTCCTGATAACCCCTCTGGCTATTCCTGAGTGGACACTGTCTTGCGAAGTGTTCTCTGTCACCGCAAATGAAACACCGTTTCGGCCAGTACCGTTCGTTGCCAAACCCTTCAAAATTTACTAATTCCCTCTCACGTTTCCGGTTCATTGACCCCGTATTGTCTGTATTGCTTCCGGCCTGCGAATTAACCCTTTTACTCACTACCGCCGTCAGTTCGGCCAATTGTTTTCCGAGCAATTCGATCTGGTTTTCCAGATTTTTTCTTTCCGGACCATCATCTTTGTCCGGCCGAAGGCTCTTATTCTCTATAGATACTTGGTATACACTCTCCTTTCGTTCTTTCTTAAAATACATCTCTAGTCTCTCCTCATCACGTGCCATTATAAGGGCGTGTGCCAAAGAAGATGGGCTGCGTCTGAGGACTTCTTTCCTGTATTTCTCTTTCATCCCGCTTATGAATTGGGCCATTAGTATTTTATCTAATGTCTGTTTCTCCTCTGTTTCGCTCTTAGTGGCTAATTTCACTTCTACGAACTTCCTATGGAAATCTTCTACAGTCTCCTTACCTGTTTGTACGCAATTATTCAAACAATCTATACCTTCCATAAATGTGTATTTCTTATGGAACAGATTTATCAATATTTCCCCGAATTGCCTAAGTGTGTCTACGTCAGTAACTTGTGTAGCTCGCTGATATTTAACTAGGGCTTCACCTTCTAACTTATATTCTGCCAACGCCACAACCTCTATGTCCCCTAAGTTTTCATTTTCTTGGACTATTTCTAGTTTACGTAAGAATACGTCTACCCTTTCAGTGGGCTCACCCTTAAATGGCTTCAGGTATTTGCTCATTTTAAATTTATTACCTACACTCGAGTGCACGCCTAATTCAACGGAACTCTCCCTCTCCCGTTCATCTCTCTCGCTAGTTGCCATCTGTGATCTTAGAAGCATTGTTACAATATATACCCTCCAAAATATATAATCTTATCGATTATTTCAATTAAACAAAACTTCTATTTTGACTAACCAATTAAACAATCAATACTAATCAACTCCAATTTAAACAATCAATACTAATCAACTCCAATTTAAACAATCAATACTAATCAACTTCAATTTAAACAATCAGTACTAATCAACTTCAATTTAAACAATCAATACTCATCAGCTTCACTTTAAACAATCAATACTCATCAACTTCACTAAATGATCAATGCTAATTCAATCTCAATTAAACAATTTTCAATAATCAAGCACCATTAAGCAATCACAAATAATCAATTACAATTTATTGATCAATAATAATCAACTACCATTAATCAATTAATAATAATTCACTTCACTTAAACCTTCAATATTAATCAACCTTAATTAAACAATCAATTAATAATAATTCACTTCACTTAAACCTTCAATATTAATCAACCTTAATTAAACAATCAATGTTAATCTACTACAATTTAAATAATCAATACTAATTCAACTCTCAAGAAAATTAAACAATCTTCAATAATTAACCACAGTTAATCAACCAATAATCATTAACCTCAATTACTCAATCATCTACCTGTTGAATGGATTATAATCACAATAAATTACACCTTCAATAAATCAAATTAATTTTCTGGCTCGCCAACTGATTTTGATGCATAGTTCAGTAACTATTTTCTTTGGTTCTCCTTGCCTGGGAGAATTATCACTCTCCAACACTCTAAGGCCAAATTTTCCAGGCTGGATAAGTCACTTTTGGGGGAACTATCTTTGTTATCCGATTTCGGGAAGCTATCACCAACTGTGAGAAAAATTCTGGCTGGCACTCGCCAATTGTGGGGGGGGGATGTCTTTTATTTTTACTTTATTTTATCTCTCCTTTTTATTCTCTTTATATTTTTTATTATTACATCTCCTCTTTATATATTATCTATACACAATATATATTTTCATATCCCTCCTTGGAACCTTCATTAGGCCGATGCTTAAGAAATTTATTTGATTTTCTTTTCTTGAAGCAAGGGGGGTCCTCAATTTCCTTCCAAGGCCCACATGCTACCTGCTGCATAATATATATTATCCATTAATTTTATCAGAAGATCCAAGTTCTAAGGACTTTATTTTATTATTTTTCTCTTTACTCTAGCTTCCCTAGTTTGGATAGTTCGTACCACTAATTGTTAATAGTTGGTGTCAATATCACAACATAAGCTCAAGATAAAACAACAAACTAGATTTATTTTTCACAAGATATTTACAGACACTTTATAATTCATAATATCGAAATTCTACAACAATCAACTATTACTATACATGTTATAATGTCTACACTCATCTTTGTTCTTCTAACCATAATTGTAACTTCCTCATCTGCTATACAGAATGCTAATAACTCACCAACACAATCATTTGAGCCTTTTCAGGCTTAACAACTTTCCTTGTTCTCAGACACTTCTAATCACAGATGAGTAACACACACTTTCTTTCTCTCTTTCTCCCAAGTTATTGACTCTACTTCCTATCACTTACAATATATTCTGTTCCCTTGGTTTCAGTTCTTTACTAAATGTCCTGTCCATTACTTTTTCTTTCGTTTATTTATTTCTAACACCGTTTCCGCTAATAATAATTCTATATAAACTTACTTGCATTCCTTTTCTACCACCTGCATGAGTTTTCCAGCTTTGCTTCTTCAGCTATTTCCTCACTGGACCTGGCCACCGCAAACTCGCTAGATGTGCTCCCGGCTCGACCTCAGACGTTCCTATTGCCACAGGATCTTCCTCCAGGACTGTTGCTTTTTTTTCCACAGTGGATAACTCGAACGACCTTCCTTACTCAGATCTTTCCGCCTTTGCTATTTTCTTTTCCCACTATACTATCATCTTTCCGGAACTTTCTATATGCATTTCCCACACTCCCAGAATTTCCTTCAGCCACTCTCAAGCACCTTCCCGGGATTCTCCTCCGCTTCGGGACTCTGACCTTCGGGCTCTCCTTTTTTTTTTTTTTTTTCTTCCTGTCTCCCTCTCGCATCCGAGTTTTGTTTCCAACTCTCGCTTATTTTCCATCCAATCATATTTTTCTCTCTCTCTCTTCATCTTGAATTTCATTCGCTTAATTTTCTTTTCTCCTCGCCTGGACCCGCGTCTGATAGGTACAGCTCCTTTCTTTGTATTCACAACATCCGGGCTCTAACCAATCTCTAGAAATTATCCTGGGATGACCATTTCACTTACCTCTTCTTTCACGCTTCCTTACAAGACATCGCCTGTGAAATCATTGAGTGCTTCCCATGTCGGCCTGTTTGTACTTTGTTTACATCTCGAGTCTGTTTACTGATCTGGGTTTGTTTACTGATCTGGGTCTTCCTTTTGGATGGAGATGGAACCACTTTAGGGATGTGGGCGTTCTTTTGTCCCCCGTTACCGTCAGCAGCCACAGCCCTATTTTTTTCTGTAGGCACGAACTGCGTCAAACTGGCCTACCCATTGTATCATAATCTGGTCAGCGTCCCTCCTGCTGCTACACTAATCTCTCACTTTCGAAGAGTAAACAGCACAAACAATTCTGCTGAGTGCTTCACTGTTTTTAACTTAGTTATTTATTAAAATTTGATAATCTATAAATTCTAAAAATAAGTGTAAGAATAGTTCTTACAAAAGTACCTTCCCCGGAGTGTGGAAACTGGCACTTGTGCGCCTCATCAAGAAGCCAAACAAAACACTGATGGACCCACGTGCTTTTAGGCCTATAGCCCTCCTAGCAAACTTGGGGAAAGTCCTTGAGAGATTAATAGCACAGCGAATTACAATACTCTTCATAGAAAAAGACCTGATCTCACCTCACCAATACGGTTTTACCCTTGGGAGGTCCTGCGAGGAAGCCCTCTTCGATCTTGTTCTCCATATTGAAAACTCTGCAGCAAAATTCGAGCTAGCTGTCTTCGTGGATTTCGAGGGGGCCTTCGACACTGTTTGATGGGACAGTGCCCTGGCACGGCTCCTCACAGCTGCCTGCTCACGCCAATTGTACAATTTGATTCGTAGCTACTTCTCTGGTAGAGATGTCCTCCTGCAATCCAAGTTCCAACAGGTCAAGAGAAGTATCAGTCGAGGATAGCGACAGACATATTAAGGTGGTGGCAAAACATCTTACGTACTGGGCTCAGATTTCAAGAGTGTCCCAACACTGATCCCCAAGGATCAGTGTTGGGACCTCTCCTCTGGAACGCTGTGCTGGATCAATGATTAACGCGGGAACACAATGATATCAGTAAGATAGCCTATGCGGATGATTTGGTGATCGTTGCTGATGAAACACAAGGAGAATAACTGAATAGAAAATACAGCCTATCTTGGATGACTTGATGTCATGGGCTAGTCAACAAACTGAAAATATCCCCCAGTAAAACCAATTTTATGACTTTTAAGAACCATTTTAGCCACAACAGACCGCCCCCTAAAATCCGACTAAATAATACCCAAATACCATGTAGCCCAAACTAAGTATTTGGGAATTACCTTAGATGATAAACTCAGTTTTCTGCCTCATGTGTCAAAACTCAGGGACAAAATCCGTTTTTTCACAGCCTCAGTTATCAAGGAAAGAGGGTATTAAAGAGGGCTCTCAAGGAAAGAGGGTATTAACAAAGAAAACCTTGAATCTTTACTATAAAACCATATTTTTGCCTATTATATCATACGTAGCAAGTGTTTGGTACCAAAAAGTATCAAAGGTAAAAGTGAAACAGAAACTTATTTCCACAAAAAGATCAGTTCTTTTGACGATCAATAATATTCCAAGGACTGTTTCAAGCAACACACTCCAAATACTTGGTGGCGATTCCTGTAGATTTATATATTGCTTTTCGGGGTTTGATTTACTACCTAAAAAAAGAACAGTCTAAGACAATGCTTGGAATTACGACTGACCCAGCCAGCTACTTTAAAAGGGAGAAGAAAAGGCTTTGGAGGGAATTTACTGTTGTCTGGCAAAAAAGATGGGATGAGAGCGAATTTCTGTGGGTGCTATAATGCACAAATCCCACACCCACCGGATGAAGTGCTATACCGGTAGGTGCCAGCAATGCTGTCCCCGAGGCTGCCCAGACTTGGAGGCCAGCGAAAAAAAATAATAAAAAATTCCAACTAGGAACAATGTATACTTGTTGAAACAAAAGCAACATTATACAATTATTTACATGTAAATAGCAAATACATACATACACTTAGAATGACATTAACATTAACACTTAGATTAACATTATCTCCACTTGGAGTCCATCCACAAATGCAAGCCTGCATTTGGGTATCCAAAAGCGAAAGATCAACTCGCACTATAATCTAGAAACATCCAATGAAGATGACTGCATTTGACGACAGCAAGCATTCTGTCGTCAAATGTGCAGCACTTCCGTTAATTGGTATCCTGAAATAGAGTTCTTAACTCCTGTCTTCTTTTAAAAACTTTGGCCGAGAATTTCTGAAGCAAAGAAAAGACGTCCCAGCTCTTAACCAAGAAAGGTAAATTATTCTCCGTGAGGTTTTGTAACCTATTTAGTAATTCCTGCCTGTCTGAAGCATACAGTCCGCATTCAAGGATGATATGTCTCCAAGATTCAACCTCACCACTCGAACAGTAGGGGTCAGATTCTAATCCTCTTTCAAATAGTTTGGCCCTTAAGCCATGCCCAGTGATTAAGTAACTCGTCGTCATGGTGGGAGCAACCCAAGAAGACACCCTCTTGTTCATTGCAAAGTTTACAGCTGGAATGAACCCTCTTGTAATGGTTCCAAACTCACTCACATCCCAACGTTACTGCTAGCAATTCACAAGCTCACCCCCAGGGCGGCCCGTTAACATTGGGGGCCCTGGACTAACACTGTTTGGGGACCTACCCAATTAACCCAAATTAAACCAAGTTTGGGTTAGTTGTGGCGACTCATTCGCCATTTTGTCGAAAAACTGTTTTTTTACCCTTTTTTAAATAGGAAAAATTATAGGCAACAGACATTGAAGAACTTTTTTATTTTATTTGATGCACTTGGATATACAAACTTTTATATACAGTTATAATGAAAAAAGGTTTTGTATACGTAACAAATATCAAACATAAATAAAATATATTAGATATTACTTTTAGTAACAAACAAATAAAAAACGAAACAACAAATTCTCAGGTCAAGAATAAAGACTAAGAAAAAAAAAAACAAAAATAATACTTATTCTTAAAAATAAAATAAATAAAACATTCTAGGAATTATATAATGCAAGTATTTTTAATACATTAAAGACATTTAAAGAGTAACTCTTCTGCATTTTTGTGCTGCAAATTCTTTTATTTGATCATCACATTGTAATTCTTTGGTTAAACCACAGTTTATGGAAAGAATTGATAAATAATTTAATCTTTCATTCGTCATTGTTGTCCTATATTTGTTTTCTATATAGGACATCCTGGAGAAGGATCGCTCTCCCTCACAGCTGGTGATTGGCAACGCCAAAAATTTTTTTAAGATTGTATAGCAATTCGGAAAAACATCGACAAGTTTCTTTTCATAAATTAGCTTGAATATATCATCGCATGAGTCTGGCTTAGTGTGTAAGTAGGAGGATTTTAACTGAATGCATTCATTGACTAAATGTTCGTCTATGTCATCCGAATAATAATCAACAACATTACGTGCACTTTCCAAGTCAATATTTTCGATATTAATGTCTTGCAAATCCATTAAAAATTTTAATCTTTTGCTAAATTCCCCATAGGCACGGCCTCTTCTGTATAAATCCATAATCAACTTATATAATGCAACGTTTAGCGTATCCCGTTTAAATTTTTCTGCTCCATTTAGCGAAACTTTCTCTGTAGATTTATCCGAAAATTTTGAAGTATTACGTCTCTTTTTTAAATCACTATTCTTTTTCTACACTAGTATTTAATTTTTTGGCTGTCTCCTCGTATTCGTTTAGTTTCTGATCTGATTGTTCTCGTACGTTGCTCACGAACGCATCTAATGAAGTAATTAATTTCTCACCTTCACATATGTCTAAGCCAGCCTGGGGTCTGCACTTTTTTGTTAACTAAATTGAATCTCTCTAAATTTTTTTCCCAAAAAAACAATTAAAATCGCAGTTTCAAGTTTCGCCAAATTATTATATAAATTCTGTGCCTCTCTTCGAAAATCAAGTTTCTCATCCATATTGTCACTAAACGTTTTTAATATGTTCATGATATCACCGTAACTATTTTTTAAAGCTCTAACAGCATCATAGTGACAAGACCATCTAGTCTGGCTTCAACGTTTTATCGAAAATTTTAGTTTTGTTTCACGATTTAGAAGCTTCCACCTATGAGTAGTTGCAGAAAATAAAACATATACTGTATTTGTTGCACTGTTCCAAAAAAGTTCACATTTGAGTTGCAAGTTTAACTGCTTCCCCACCAACTAGATTTAGGGAATGTGCAGCGCACGGCACATAATCAGCGCATTTATGTTTTTTGTTTGAGATGTGCTTGCACATCATTGTATCGGCCGGACTATTTGCTGCGTTGTCAAAAGACTGTCCTCTACAATTATCCAGTGGCAGTCCATTTTTTTCTAGAAATTCTTGTAAGGAATTGAATAAAGATAAGCCACTGTGACTACAAATTTTGATGAAAGATACACATCTTTCATACATTTTTCCCTCAAAACAATATCGTACTATAATAGCTAGTTGGTTATCGTGGGATAAATCTGGTGTCGAGTCCATTACAATTCAGTAGTACTTTGCATCGTCACTATTTATTTCAGCTATAATTTTTTTTATTACTTGTTTTCCCATAATCTCTATTATTTATTCATAAACTGTTTTTGATAAGTACGAAATGAAAGGCTTTGGTCGCAGTTCTCGTTGTTGGATATGTTCGCGCATGAATGGATCGAACTCTGCTAGCAATTCCAGAGCCCCCATAAAATTGCCATTGTGCGAAGAGCCAAATATTTCCTCGTGATCTCTGAATGCTAAGCTCCTTACACTTAAATATTTCACAACTTCAATAACACGTTTTAGGACATTGTGGTAATATTCCGTATCTTTTCTTAGTTGCTCCTGCGACTGCTTGTCAATAACAGACTTATTTTCTTTACTTGTTAACCATACTAACAATGATTTCTTATGTTCATTAGAATTTTCGTGACTTTCTAAACAAGGTCCTATATGTTTCCAGTCAGAGAACCCGGTTGTGTATTGAGAAGGGATTTTAGAGAAACGTTTGCAGACTAGACAAAAAAAACTCTTCCCACACTGGTAGAATAGCACAACCAAGATCTTTCCAGTAATTGACCATTTTTAATTTTTTTCCTAAAGTACTTATTTGAAAATGATCTGTTTTGTTCTTTGTAATTCCTTATCGAAACTGGATATATATTTTTTTATCTTTATTTTGGAAGTAAGTCATTTCATGTGAGAGACAGTGATTAATAAGATTATCATTTAACTATGTAGGCCACAAACCTACGTCACATATTTAGCGAGCAACCCCACATTTTCTAAAGCCTCTTCTGCCTCTTTATCACTATCTTGCAAAACAACAACATAGACTTCAGAGAACTGGTCGTCGTCTAGGGCTTGTATATTTTTGTCTGGTACTGAATGTCCGTCAACGTCAACATTGTTTTTAGAGGTTCTCGGTTGTGATTCTAGTTCTAGTAATTCTTCGTTATTGTTATACATTTTGTTGTTTTTTCTGTTTCTCTTCGGTTAAGTTACTCTCTCTTTCGCTTATTACTGCACCTATATCGTTTAGATTCTCATTTTTATTTTCCAATACAAAAAAAAATTCAAATTTGGCACATTTACTTCTTTCTTTTTCTCTATTTAATTGTATTTTTCGTTTTTCAGCTCCGCTTTTATATTTTCTACCAGACATTTTTTTAGGTATTTATTTAATCTGAAAAGAAATAAAAAAAAAAACAATCCACCACCATATTAGGTTAGTTGTCATTGTCAAGTAGGCAAGCTTATAGCTTACGCTGCTTACTAGTGCCTACCGCTTACTTCAAATAAACGGTGTCATTTTTATTATGACTCATTTCGACGAAATGCAAAAAAACGATCGAATTTACGTGCCGACAAAAGATTTCCGGAGAGTGATTTAACATATTTATTTAGTAAACTTTGCCGATACTTACCAGTGAAGAAACGAAGCACCTGAACAGTTCACCCAGCGAATGACTATTTAATATTCAACTATACTGTACTATACATAACCTCAAATGTCACACGGTGAGAACTACGCTAAGCTAACACGCTTTAGAGGGGCAAGACTTGCACTCCCATTCCGACATTGCCACATTATTTGCATAATTGACAAATGACAAAGTATATTTTGATTTTACCGACTGCCGACAGAGGCGATAGAATACAGAGCCGTATTTACTGTCATTTAAAACATTGATATTTGATATTTTATTCAAATCCAATAGTGTTGCAAACTAACGATTTAAACTTTATCTAGGTACAAAAAAATTTTGTATAATTTATTTTTTCTTAAATTTTTAATTTAAATTGTTTTTATGTTTATTTTTTTGACCGCGAAGGGAGCCCTTTGATTGAACGGGGCCCTGGGCTGCAGGCCATAAAGACCATGCCTAAATCTACCCCTGCTCACCCCAAATTTTACTTTTTTTCTCCTTTATGTTTTTATTTGGATTAGAGGTGATATTCAGTATTTGTAACGGCCTTCCCTTCTTTAAGTTTTATTATATACCTCGGAAAATAATGTATAAATCCAAGGGTATGGTACCTGCAATAACCTGCAAGGCATTTGTCAACACTGTCCTGGGAGCGTGTATAACTGTAAGCAGCATTGTACGTTGCTGGGACAGAAGCTTAGCTTTAGTTGTAACCTTGGTAGCAGCCGACCAAAAACCAAATACCAGCACCATAAACCACAATGGGAAGAATTATCATCTTGTAGTACAATACCAGAGTTTTTTTTAGATAAACCCCATTCCTTGCTGGAAATTCTAACAACTGGAGCTACAAACGTTTTGATTTTTTTCATTGATTTTAGTGACATGTACATGAAACCTGAGACGATCACCTAAAGTTAAATCCAAATACTTGGTGTTCTGTACATATGGAATTTGAGTACCATATAGGGTTACCTTTGTCGGCCTTCCATAATCGAAGTGGTGTTTAAAAACCATGAAATTGGTCTTGGTGACAGAAATCTTTAGTTTATTTAAACCCGACCATGCCAATAAATCATTCAAAACTGACGAACAAAAAAGTTCGAGAATTTGTCTTGATCCTTCCTGCACAGCCACCACCAGGTCATCTGCATACGCAACTTTGATGAACCCTTCGTTATTTTTCGTCAGCCACTGGTCTAGCACTGCATTCCAGAAGAGAGGTCCCAAGACTAAACCCTCAGGGCATCCTCTGGAAACGGTAGTCGTGCATTATAAATGCTTTGCACATACTCTAATTTTTCGGTCCTCCTTTGAACAGGTAGTCATCACACTTTGCCATTTGCAGTGACCTGAGGGCACTCTCCCACCAGAGGGAACCGAAAGCGCCCTCAAAGTCAATAAAACAGCAAGAACATATTTGATTGGAAGATTATAGAGGTGTAGTTTTTTTTGTTTTTTTTTAAGTAGACTTTTATTTCGACTAGTGAAAAAAGGTTAGGTTAGTTTACGCCACCAATTCGTGACGGATTCAAGGGAAAACCGCCGACCGGGCTAGCCAGGTGGGTAAAGTGCCTGCCTGGCAACCCAAAGGTCGCGGGTTCGAATCCTGCCTCGGGCTTGGATCAAAGTACTGCAAAAACCTTGGGAGGTGCACTATGGCCACAGAAGCCGATGCACCAACAACTACCAAAAAAAAAAAAAAAAAAAGGGAAAAACCAACGAACACCTTTTTTCGCTTGAATCTGGATCGAATTGATGGCGTAACATAACCTTTTTTTCACTAGTACTGTACACTGAAGATTACAGACACCGGTTTTCGCAGGAATCTGTCCCTATTTGGTAGCTTAAATTAACATAACCTTTCATTAGTCGAAATGAAAGTCTATTAAAAAAAAACTTCTACTACAAAGGACGGTCAAGTTTCTCAGCTTGCGCAGCGTATTCCTGCTGGCTCTACTCGTTTGCAGAATGGCGTTCACTCTAACGCAGAACCTCAGTTCTCAGCACCCAATCATAGCGAAGCAGTCGGCAGAGCTGGGCATGTCTATCACTTCTAGTCCTAAAATTTCATGGGTAAGCACCATATTCTAAAGTTTAACCAAGAAAAATTCAGTTAATTTAAGAAATAAAAATCGAATGCGCTAGAAATTTAACGCACTCTGTACATTGCCCAACTTATTTTACTTTACATGGAGGTATGCCAGATTTTGTGATGGAAACGTTAATGTTAATCCAAGTGGATCGAAGAATAAATGTGGGTTGATTATGGATATCAAAACTAAGGTTCCAGTTTAACTTGATGTAAGCAGTAAATTTTATTCTGGATGATATGCTTTTTTTTTATTAATAGCTCTCATTTATTTCACTTCCTTCAATTTTTTTGTGAAAAGAATCAAGACAGTTAGAAAAGGTATGAAAAAAAACCAAAAAATACTCCGCCTATGTCTGATTTTGCTGACGTATATCCGATGTAATAAAAACACTTGGGACACTTTTATTCATTATACTACTAGTTAAACTGTTATCTTTATGCTTATAATATTCTAATTTACAATGTCAGTTAGTCATTTTCGCAAACCCATTAATTGCCTTAATATTTATTATTTAAAAATTAACTCATTAAATTCTGATTTATATCATAAACTCGCTTCCTGGTTGAGACTCTTCGAATGATATATGATTCGTCTTGAAGACGCAAAACTCGAGATAAGAACAAACGTACATTCAAGAACGGTTTTCAACAGGCCATAAAAAAGCTAAAATTAGATACGTTTTGAAAAACATTCAGTTATCCATAATAATACTGTATATTGATATAACTGATTAGCAGCGTACGCTACTATTATTCTTGATAGCAATTTTAGAGTACATTAATATGAAACCTCCGTAACATTTACCAAATGATATAACCCAGTCCCCGATCTTTTGTACCTACTAGTACATTTGAGAGTTTGGGAGAGTGGCGGCCACCAACCACCTAATTTGGGGAATAAAATAGCACAATTAGAGTTATCTAATTGAGTTTGAGTATATTAGAGAATTCCAAGTAAAAAAAGCCACAAAGTGTGACGGGAAACAGCGACATCATGTAGGTAGTTCAGCTCATATTCCATACAGTCATGCTGCATTCTAAAAAGCTTACTAATAACGACTGGTAAGCATATTCCCACATTACCTGCGTAATGCACGCTCCTGGTGGGATGCTGGTGCACATTCACCAGCATCCCACCAGGAAGTAAATTACTGCTTACAAAAGTCAAAAACTCTGATATGCCTTACAGCGTGAATAGTATTGACTTATCTTGCAAGTTTATATTTCAGGGATATTTCATGTGTTGTTGTGGCGGACCCCAGGGTTCCCCCAAAAGCCGCTGTTGTACTTCTTATGTTGAAGCTTGCGCCAAAACCGGCCATTTGTATGTAGTGTGTTGGGCGTGTAAGTGTTATGATGTGTTCTGTTGTTGTTTTCGGCCGGTGCCTGACTCTTAACAGGTGAGAAGCAGTAACATCTGGTCACTAGGTCTCACCCCCCATCACCGCCACGTGGAGGTGGCCAGGATCTACTATCTCCTGCTGGGCAAGCCCAGTGCATAAGACCTGAGAGTGTCTGAAAAAGAATGAAGTGGAAAAGGAGGAATACAGAGGGAGAAGTTTGGGAGCTGTGGAGGTAAATGGATAGGATAGAATAGAGGAGGAGCAACAGAGGCACCCTCCAATAATTAGAAGTGAGAAGAAATAAAGCAAGAATAAAGTAGGAAGAAGTGGACTAACTTCTCTAACCATGGGAACCTATCCCATGGAAAATCCCATTCTAGGAACTAGGATCAGCAAAACTTCTTAATTTACAGTTTGCCTAACCCCTTGTACGCAGAATTTCTTCAGTGTTTGAAGAAATAATTGATCTTCTAACAAAAACACAGTAAAAGCAAATTCCACGAATTCTGAAAAGCTCCACAAAAAGACACTGTTCGATATATATATAATATCCACTTCTTCAGGAACACAGCAGAATATACACTATGTACAGATACATAGTGTATATTCTATGTATACGTCCAATGTAATGTCAGGGTAATGCCATAACCTGGCCCAATAAATAAAAGGTTTCAGGGTTAACGCAAAAGTAATATACATGTCCAAGAGAGGTCATCCAGATGAGATCACATTAGGAAGGGTTCTAAATTATGAAGTTTTAAATAGTTCTTGCCTAAATACGAGTTCTAAGAGAGCCCAAAAAGTCTTAAGATTATCATCCAAGACAGTTAATAGCAGTGTTAGTAGGAAATGTCTCTAATATGAAATGTCAGTTCACTCACAAAGAAAAATTAATTCTAAAACGCTAAAGGCCAAATAGTATCTCGATGAATAGAGCAAAATTCCTTATGCAGTAAATATCTATTCTGCTGAAAACAATTCCACATCAAGTACAAGTCTATTATAAAATCCAGGAAAGTGTAGCCCTTAATGATACTAATGAGTTGCAACTATATAATCCAATCAAAGATGACAGATATTTCTTTTCCAATCCAATAAAGGATCCAAGAAATCACAGGCAGAGCAAAACTAGGACCTAATTTCGTTTCTTCTTTTAAATGCACGAGAAGCAAACACATTCAAAGCATTAAAAGCTGTCTGAGATTCAACCAGAATTTTATAATGTTATATACGTTCCCTACTAATATTACAGCCTTCATTATTCATCATGACTTTTTTCTGCGGGCACCCAAAAAAAGCCTTTGCGAGCGTCATGGAGCCAGCGGGCACTGCGATGGAGACCACTGATATAACCCATATTCAGTACTCCAATTGATAATGCTGCAAACTACCAGGAAAAAAAAACGTTTCATGTAGATATACTTTCATATTTATATACCTACAGATTCATATAGAAACCGTACGTGTATAAATAGTTTTATATACATTAAGATGCTTCAGAGATCCTGTTTCGATATCCTCTTCTTCGACAATTAATTATGGAGATACTCTAGATTGCTTAAATCCTAATTTATTATCCAGATTCACATACAAATATTACTGTGGTTCACTCTTTAAAATTTGAATCCTGTTTGTAGTTTGATGTCTGTTAGTTACTTATTCAGAGAAAACTAAGAAAAGTTTCCGACTATTGATTGATAAATTTGGATAATGAGATAATAAATTGGATGGGATACTTTCGGAATAATAGCTCTTCATAAACATACTCCAGGAACACCTTCTCCACTATTTTAAAGCTACTTCCAGTCTTCTTGCTGCTGCGATACATCAATTTTAGGCAGTCTTCACTGCTTAGATCACGTATACAACCAAGTATCAATGCAACTTATACACCGACGCAAGTTAGCACACTACCAGATCGAGTCATAAAGTCGTCCCCAAAAAGTGGAAGCCCATTGATAACGACGGAGTTAGTATACTGGCTACTTGAAGCTGTTGCAGAATATAACAAGGATTATTTGTTTATTTATTTATTGTTTTTTAACCGTCAAATTTTACAGGCTAATGCCACTTAACTTATACATCCATTAAACAGTTCCCTAAAAGGGCTCACTGTTACAAATAAATAGCCACCTAGTAACAAACAGGAATTAAATCTACACCCACTGAATATTTCGACTTCCGGCACTTTATTGCTCAAAGCAGAACAACTTTGTTGATTTGCATCTCTCTCACACATTGTATTGGGGCACCCATGACAACTAGTTTATAACTTGTTATATGATGACGGAAAAATTAGCGTGGAAAATCGCCTTACGACGAACCTTCTCTCTCTCTCTCTCTCTCTCTCTCTCTCTCTCTCTGTGTGTCTTGTAAATTTCTGACCTTAAATGGTTGTCCTTTTTATGGTTTTTTTATGTGGAGAAGGCTCCATTTTCATTCATTATTTCTGTTGACAGTTCCTGTAAATACTCTTCAACCCACACAGGGGTGGATTTAACCCGATTAGTATAGCTTTTGTTATTTATGTGCTCCAGAGTCTGAACTACTTGTTGTAAGGTTTTAGGCGCATTACCAACTTAGACCACATTGCTCCGTACATATTATGTCAGTGCGTGCATTCTGTGGTCGATTTGCTTGTTTGATGGACGAAAAACGCGAGTTTCAGAGAGAAAAATAACCATGCAACACTTGGCTGAGATCAACTAATTCAACCACGTTGGAAAAAAGCTCATAAAAATTCCCAATATCATTGGCAAGATCCAAAGACAGCATCAATGCTGTCTTTGGCTATTCGAATTTTAATTTCTTCGGTGGGTGTCGTCACTACCTTCCACTTATCTGAATATGAATCAAAAGTTAATCAAATGTATTTATGTAGTGGCTAATGCTTTAAATTACAAAATATTGCCCTTCTCGCGTTATATTCGAGTATGCAGTACTCAAGATGTGGCCTGACCATTGCCTTATACAAGGGTATAATCACCTCCTTGTCCATGCTAGCAAAATGGAAGCACCCGACACACGAGCTTCCGCAATCATTCCCTTTTGAAACTCCGTGATATCTTTTACTACGTCCCGTAACTGCTACTTTATCACTTTTACTTGCATGACCAGATGCAAATTACCATTGCTCTAGCGTAGGAAAGTGTTCGGCTTTTTATACTGTGAGCTATGCAGCATAGTCCATTACGCATGGGATGGTCATAATTCAGTGATCACTATGTGTATCTATTCAGTGCACAAATTTTAATTATGAAACAACAGGGATTACCTTTATTTTAGATATAGGAAGCTTCTTTTCCAACCAACTCTCCTGGTCCAACGTGCTAATAATTCTTTGGGAAGGCGATATCAATTTTACAAAACATGTGGGACATCTTCCCCACTGTCAGAACTGTAGTGTTCAGACCCCTCGGTGTCAACATTGAGCGCTCAAGACTTCTGTCTTCAAACACCATACCTCTGGCAGCAAGGAAACCATTACGTGGATTGACATAAAATTAAATTTTGAAGGTCTAAACCGCTTAATAAATATGGACCGATTATTTGAACACCACATTCCAATCACAGCATGACCCAGTATACAGCATACCATGCAAAAATTGCGACGCTGTTTATGTAGGATCTACCAGGGGAGTAGCACAGCTTCGAGCAAAACAACACGAAGCTTCGGTGCGGGCGGGTAGTTAAAATGCATCGGAACTTTCGTTCCACGCAATAAATGAACGACATTCATTCGGCTTTAATGAAACAAAAATTATAAATATTCAACACAACTACCACAAACTACCTATTGCGGAAACCTTAGAGATGAAACTACATGAAACTTCAATCAATATCCGTAGACCATTCCTATTGTCCGACGATTGGTCACTTATACGCATGCGTGAAGAACAAACACTACAACATAAGACAAAAATTCCGGATTAATTGTGAGTTCCTGTGCTCTATTCCTGTGAACATGACGCCCCGAAAAGTTCTAGTCCGACTTAAGGAATGTAGAGAATAAACTCCCCCATATCCATTAAACTTTTTAGACCCCTAAATTTAACTCTAATGTCAAGCTACTGGACCGAAGAAAATAATCGGTCCATATTTATTAAGTGGGTTAGACCTTCAAAATTTAATTTTATGTCAATCCACGTAATGGTTTCCTTGCTGCCAGAGGTATAGTGTTTGAAGACAGAAGTCTTGGGCGTTCAATGTTGAGACCGATGGGGTCTGAACATTACGGTTCTGACAGTGGGGAAGATGTCCCACGTGTTTTGTAAAATTGATATCGCCTTCCCAAAGAATTATTAGCGCGTTGGACCAGGAGAGTTGGTTGGAAAAGAAGCTTCCTATATCTAAAATAAAGGTAATCCCTGTTGTTTCATAATATAATAGAATATAGGAATTATCGAGCACTTAATAGCTCTCTATTAACAAATTTTAATATCCTGAACAAATCTTGCTGCTCTTCTCCGCACCTTTCTTACAAATCTAAGTCTTTCCTAAAATGAGAATCTGTATGCAGTTCTTGATAAGCCTGACGTAGCAGAGTGGGTAAGGCGAGAGTGCAATAGCACACGCATTTGAGCTTCCGTGGTTCGTGCTCACGTGACTGCTAAATACGGTGATGATTGTATTGTTAAAAACGTGATTAGTTATCTCTACAGACTTTGTGGCTGTATCGAAGTATAAAAATTATTTCTCACTCTCTGACACAACTGATAATTGCATTCCCTACTGGGAAAATTCCTCTTTATCACTGACAGAACCCAACGAGCTGTCCTAGCAGCCTGTCTACACTGTCAGAAAACCATATCAGATTGCAATAGTTGTTACTCCCAAGTCGTTTCCATTTTTTAAGCTTCAGCAGGTGGTGCTCAAATGGTACATTACTGTAGGATTACTGATACCCAGATGCAAGACCTATCATTTTTCAGTATTGAAATCAGCTGCAATTTCTCAGTCCATCCAAATAATTTATCTAATTGTGATTGAAGTGGCATACCCTAGTTACTGTCATTAACTACCCTACCCACTTTTGTGTCATTAGCAAACTTAGACATTAAACTTGAGAAACTTACATTAGACATTAAACTTGAGAAACTTACATCAATATCATTAACTAAAAATAAGAATAGTAAAGGGCAAAGAACCGAAACCTGTGGGATCCACTCATAATATTCATCCATAAAAGCAGTGGCCATTTATAACTATTCTGTCTCCTACCACTTAACCATCCCTTGTTCCATAATAGTAATTTATCCTTAATCCCACGTTTCTCCAATTCATACATCGTTCATGTGGGACTGGATCAAAAGAAATCGAATAAATAATATCAAAGTTTATGCAGTTCTTTACTGACAACCTCATAGTTGGTAATTAGATTAGTTATCCCAAGTAGTATTGACCAACCACGGCCAAACGGTAGCAACAACTTTAAAATATTTATCCAGCTTATGTGCAGCCAGTTCATCATTGATACTGTCCACCGATATCAAGTGGACCAATATATTTGATTGCTTTCCTTTTGTTGCAAGCATAAACGAAGAAAATTTTGTTACTGTTCTTTGCTCTCTAAACTAAGGACTTCTCGTAATCCGCCTTACCTCCTGAATAACTTTATTACAGTATATTTATTGTGGGATTCAGGGTCTGTCAATAATTTATAATCATCCCATGCATTTTTCTTCTCTGCTTAAGGTTGTTAATTCTTTTGGCATTCGTTGTAGTCTATACTTTGAACAATAACTTGGTGTATACGTTTTTGTTGGTATAAAAGTATTTCGAGAACTCGAAAAGTAAGCCCGAAAACATAACTGCTGACGAATTTCCTGAACTGTTTTCGTCTGATGAAGATAAACAAATATTCTTAAATTTTAAAGGGTGAGCAGTTGGCATTAATTCGAATTTCTAACTCGATAACGTGTCATAGTTCATCCTTATAATTTTAGGAGATTTTTCAGTGCTTCAAAAACGTTCCGATGAACGATTTTTGAATGCTTCAAAGATAATTTATTTGGTAAGAATATGTTTTTTATTTCAAATTCTAGAGGTTTCTGGCACAGTTCCCATTCCAAACATAAATGTTTATCATTTCGTTTAGAATTATTTAAAAATAAGATATGTTTGCGTTCCTTTTTTGTATTGTTATTTTGTTAGGGCAGAGAGGATGGGTAATGCACACTGTGGCGGTGCAACAACGTGCGCCAAACAATTTTAAAAAAATAATGAAAAGCTCATGTAAAGTAGAACACATCGAATAGTATCAAAATCACGTTCAAAGGTAATTTTCGTAGTTTTCTCGCGACGCGATCCACCCGTTTTATATCTACGGTGTAGCAGTTTTTTCTGCAAAAACATAGAAATCTATTAATGCCTGTTTTAATTTTGATTTGTTGTGTTAATACTGTATTCCTTGTTCCAATGTTACTGGCAACTGGCTTGATGCTGTTTTTTGTTTAGACTCAGTACAAGTTGGAGTTCTGGCATTAGTGATATGATAGATAACACGAAAAAGGTATGAAATCAATTATTTTGTGTAAATATTTCAATTTTTTTTCTCCAATTTTTTTTAATACAAATTTTTTATTGTATTACAATATGTAATGAAATGGAAAAAAAAAAAAAACGCATGTTCCTGAGATAATGCAATTTCAATATACGAGTCGCTACCCAAAAGAATGTACAAGGATTTAAAAACGTTGATGCGTTAAACTTACCTAATTTTGCATCATGTGCCCTTGAAATACACAGAGCTCAGCAATTCTGCCATCGTTGGCAGTAAGTCTAAAGATCTTTTCTCCTTTTTTTTTTTATATATATATACGGTAAAAGTTCGGCGATTTTTGCTGCATTTCCAAGACATCGTTAAATCCCTTGCTTTAAACTTCAATTTCGCCTTTGGAAACAAGAAGTTTCAAAAAATAAAAAATAAAAGGATCTTCTCCAAAGGCTATTCATAACATGTCATGTGCTTCAAAGGCTGTTTTATTCAGCTTAAAACAAAACTTATGAAAATGCTTTGTATTTAGAATCATCCATTTCAACAAATCGCAGAGCGCGTTGTACACGTCTACAGCTTTATTAAAGTGACGAGTGCAACGTGGGACTGGTACTAAGGGACCACAGTGTCAGTATACTCTATCACTTCTTGCTGGAACAATTCGTACTACTGTATTATCGGTGAGTAGGAGAGGGGGCACTTTGAACCAAACTGACCAGGGGGGGGCGGTCTGTCAATCCTCCCTTCCCCCACCCCGCCAACCCTCCCCTCTCCGCGCTCGCGGTCTGCTTCCCCCCTCCCTCCCCTACCCCCGAAACACTTTGAACCAATTTTGTCAGCGGGTGGTCCGTCGACCTACCCCTCACCACTAGGTGGCGCTGCCATCGAAACACTTTGAACAATTTCCAGCGGATGGTCTGGCGACCTTCCCCCTCCCCTACCCCCGAAACATTTTGAACCGATTTTGTCAGCGGGTGGTCTTCCACCCTCCCGCTCCCTACATACGCCGCCAGGTGGGGCTGCCATAGAAACCCATTTAACCTAGCTGACCATGGGCAGTTTTCCACCCTCCCCCTTCTCACCCCCGCCGATAGGCGGCGGTACCGTCGCACACTGTTAAAACATGCATAGTGTAACATGTCTTATGACGTCATAGTCCTTTGAGGTAATTCTTGGAATTCAAAGAGAGGGTTTTTTTAATTTTACTGCTGGTTGGTATATTTTTAAAAGAATTTTAAATGAGAAGACTATTTTAAACAACAGGCAATAAATTAAAGTATTCATGAACAAATCAATGGTATTATTTTAAGCATTCATGACCAATATTTTAAACGTGTTAATTTTAGGCAATAAATTAAAGTATTCATGAACAAATCAGTGGTATTATTTGAACATAATTAAAGTAGTTTAACCTATGGTATTTTTTAAAGTATTCATGAGCAAATCAATGGTATTTTTTAAGTATTCATGAGCAAATCAGTGGTATTTTTTAAGTATTCATGAGCAAATCAATGGTATTTTTTAAGTATTCATGAGCAAATCAATGGTTTTTTTTAAGTATTCATGATGAAATAAAAGGTATTATTTGAATATAATTAAAGTATTCATGAACAATATTTTTAACCAATGGTATTTTTAAGTACTCATAACCAACATGTTATTTTTAGGCAATAAATTAAAGTATTCATGAACAAATCAATGGTATTATTTGAACATAATTAAAGTATTCATGAAGAAATCAATAGTATTTTGCCAGTTGAAAGTGCTTTTAAATATAACTTTTAATGAAGACACAGAATTATAATGAACGAAGTCTTTTATTGAACACTGTTAACAAAATTATTTACAAAGGAATCATTATTCTGATAAAATCTTGACACAGCTCTCTCTTCAATATGCACAAGGGAAACTAATAATAAAAATGAGCACGTGCTTGATCTAACAACATGGATCTCAGTTCAGATAACATTGAATTTACAGCATTGAATATTTGATAAGAATCGAATTGTGAGAAGAGTCCTTTACCTTTCTTTTTCCCATCGAATTCACGAACAACATCATAAGGATATACAGTCTTTAAATATAATTCATAAATATCGATGAAATTTTCATCCTCGGCGCCGTTCAAGAAAGTATTGGTTTGGAAGAGTTTCCTTTTTAGGAACACATCACGAGCTTGATATAAACGTGAAACTATGATATCACCCATAAGTTTGAAGATAGCCGCTTCCTCCTGTAAAAGCTGTAGTCGTTTTTGAATGGATATGGTTTTAATTGATAAAGTTTCCACCTCTAAAATTTTGTCTTTCCAGTGAGCGAAATTTTTACACACATACAGCTGAACGAGAATGGTTTGCATTTGAAATTGTATGTTACCCAGAGCCACAATCCTGGACACGTTGTCTTCCTTTTGCTGCGAATATTTTATCAATTCTGGACATTTCTTCTCCACTTTGATAACTACAACACAAGAATCTGAATGGAGGGTTGAAAAATTCACAAAACTAACACGAGCAATCCATTTGAAGATATAGAAATTGTAATGACACCAACCCCACGGCTAAAGGCAACTGAAATGCTATAATTATCACGTGGGAGTTTGACCAATCATAAACCAACTTTGCACGATAACAAGCAAAAATTTAAGTGATATCCACAATATTTTTTCAAAAATGTTTCCAACATTTGTGCGAAACGTAATCTGTATACTAATATGTCCATAAGCCTGAAAAGGCAAGATAGGTAGAACTCTGAGAAAAACCCCCAAAACAGCAGTGCCATAAAATTCCGTTTATGTCATAATCCTTTGGTTTAATTCCAGGAACACAATTCCCAATTAAACAACATAGTTTTTACATAATTGTAACATGTCTCTGTAGCCAATAGAAAATACTGTAATTGCATGTCTATATGAACGAAATAATAATTATTGTGATCCTGCGATTGCGTTTTTCCCAAAACACAATCGTTAGTATGAACTTATTTTCTCTCTCAATAATAGTACTAAGACACAGATAAAATTCGAAAAAGAATATTCTATTTTATTCTTAAAAAAAACTAAAGAAAGATACAAAATACTTACAACTAAAGATTCCCTAATCTAAATAAATCAAGCTACTGTAACAACCATCTGTTGTTAAAGCATCGTTACTCCAATCGCGCCAGATGATGGGCACGGTGGAAGCACCGGACGTGGAAAAACCGCTCTCGTCAACGGCATAGGGATTCCGAGGACCACCAACATTTACATTGTCTTCTTCATACTCCCTGACAATAATTATGTCCGGTGAATGAACCTCACGATCAACGTATGCCGATCCTATTGATACTTCCGATGCCGACCGTGAGGAGTTGGATGCGGATGTATCACCATCGTATGAAAGATGCAAACTTGCAGAGGTTGAAAATTTCATAGACACTTCCCATGAACAGAGGCTATTATCCAGCGATAGAGATGAATTGGTGTAATCGATACAGGACTGCCCCGTACTAATGGGAGTTGAGCTCCGTGTTTTTGGAAAATATGTCGAGGCATTCCAGTCAAAGACCTCATAACGGTTAGCAACGTCCGAAAGGTCTATGTCGTCGCAGGAATCGAAGGGAGTTGAACTCCGTATTTTCGGAAAATATGTCAAGGCGTTCCAGTCAAAGGTCTCACAACAGTCAGCAACTTCCAAAAGGTCTACGTCGTTGCAGGAAACCCACGGGTCACAACACTCTGAACTTTTATCATAACAGACACTTGACCCTGAACACAAACGTGAGAGTAGCATGAAGAAATAAAAAATTTAGAACATATTTTTCTGATATAATTTTAAAACTTCATGAGTGAACGTTCTGTTATGGTAATAGAAATGAGAAAATGCAGATATATACACCTAAAAATTAACAGATTTTATAATTTTCACAACCTATTTGTAGGTGTCAAATGTATATTTTAGCCGTTAGGGGATAGCACAGCTTGGAACTTCACAAAGTTTACGAAAGATAGCCTTTGTTTGTCCATAAGATCTTCACTGAAAATGGGGAAATTTGAGAAAAATCACATGTCACCTTTAGATATTTTGCGTGTCCAACCGGAAAATTTGTCCCGTTATATCATTTTCAATTGCTAGAATTTGTAAAATCGAACTTTTTGTGACAGTTTCTCTTTCGAGATAGAGAAATTGTCCTTAAACGATTTCGCCCACTTTTCAATCCAACCCTCAGGTTTTTTTATGCATTCCAACTCAAAAAATTACGCAAAACGACTGTAAAACGGTTCGCATCCGACTAGTTGGAATTATTGAAATTATGAAAAATAAATATCGTAAAGCTACATTGACTGGTAGTTTGAAATCAACACTTGTTGACAAGCTGATGGAGGGGAAAAATAACATTCAATCTCAGCAACTGCGAATGGATCCAAAACAGTTAAAAGCTGAGATTTTTAATAAATTTTCAGTTATCCATGAACACTTTGTAACCTTTTCAAAACAAACATGAAAAAATCAACTTAAAATTCTTAATTTTAAGCATTTTTCGTGTACTATAAGATAAATTTTAACCTGAACAGCTCATTCAAATCATAAAAAACATCCCCAAATAGCGTAAAACTCCAACAAATACAGCCAAACCTCGGAAAATCTAAGAAAAAATTATGTAAAAAATCTTAGTAAAATGTGTTTTAATAAATTTTCAGTTATCCATCAACACTCTGTAACCTTTTCAAAAGGTTGAAACGTGAAAAAGCAACTTAAAATTCTTGATTTTAAGCATTTTCCGTGTACTATAAGATAAATTTGAACCTGAACAGCTCATAAAATAATATAAGATAAATTTGAACCTGAACAGCTCAAATCATAAAAAACATCCCCGAATAGCGTAAAACTCAAACAAATACACCCAAACCTCGGAAAATGTAAGAAAAATTATGTAAAAAATCTTAATAAAATGTTTTTCAACATTTATTTAAGATCGAGACGCCCCACCACCCACACAAGAGGATTACGGTGTCCCAGCAGATTAAAGCCTCATGATTCAAAAATATATAGAGCGTCATCACCAACTCAAGGGGATTAATAATGATTATACCGTTCTCGGGTTTTTTCTCAGAATTCCAATAAGCTTACACATTAACATGAAAAAACAACGGAAACTGTGTACAAGTAATTAATGGACCCTTTAAAATTGGTGAAAATGGTCAGAAAGAGAGAAAATAATCGGCTTTTTCCCATGTACCCAAGAGATGTGTTTGTGAGATTTTAAATTAAAAATTTGCTTACACATTACAACATTTTTGTTCTGTCAAAACATAAAATTCACTCATCACAGTAAAAATCAGGGTGGAAACACGCAAAACACTGTCAAGAGACAGAAATATAAGAAAATTAAGTAAAAATATCTTAAAAATACAGCTTCAACATTTATTCAACCCTCAGACCCCAGCCACAACTTCACAGGTTCTTAAAAACCCCCCTCAAAACGATTATGGTGTTAAGACACGCCTAAGGTTAAAAAAATATTAACCGTTATCATTGAAATAATCACATTTTAGATCTTTTGTGTTTCCAGGAATTCCATCATCACTCAAAATTTCAGAAATTACACATTTGGAATCAAGGGAACATATTAGAAATAGTGAAAAATAATAGGGTTTTTTCAAATAAAAAAGCGTTTTTTTTTTCTTATTTACAATCAAAAGTTGAAAATTTGCATGTGTGCGACATACAGACAAATAACTTTGCTGGTTTTTACCTAGGAAAACAGTAAAAAGATGATATTTTTAATAATAAAAAAGACTTTTCAAAGTACTCTGAACAGTTGAAATGTTAACAATTTTTGGATCTGTTGTTGCAGCAGAAACATGAATATACACACACCACACTGTAAATTATCAATGACAACAGAAACTATACTTTTATGAATCTATCGGTAACAACTGATGAATTTTCATATGCACACACTCATACAAAAGATGAGCAAAAGTAATTTGAGACAAAAATCTTGATTTAACAAAGCTAGACAAAAAACAACATACTGGATGAGGGCAAAACACCATACATGTGTTCATACAATTCTAAACTACCATATTTAAAGTGCATGTTACAATAAGAAAAACCAGCAGTGTGTTACAATAGGAAAACTCACCACAATTTTCCAGAAACATAAGTAATTTTGAATCTCAAAGCAAACAAGAGTTCTGAAAACATGGTAATAGCAGTAATAATCACCGCTGTTACAATCATTTCCTTATTGATGTACCAGCAGATACGTGTTCATTATATAATTCGTCATTTACCAATGTAACGCCTTACTTTATATTTGAAAAAAAGGAAAAATTCGAAGCAAACACATGAAAATTTAAGATAATTTTCACCGGAAGCGTATACATTTGAATCGTCACACTTTTAATTTCATTATTTCGACTGAAAATAGCCGATTTCTGCCGAAGGCAATTAGGTTAACACACACACACACACTGTGCATGCTATTTTCACATTGAACCAAAATAAACCTGAAAAATAAAAAAAAAAAAAGCTGCAGATCACCGGCTGTTTTACACACGATAAGACCGAACAACACCAACCTAAGTCAAAGATTTCACTAAATCAAAACGTTTGATTTAGTGAAAAGATGGGGTGCATAAGGAACAAACTTAAAACGGGAAAATTACACCCACTAACAATGCTCCTTTGCGACAAGCTTAAGAATTTTCATTTAACCCTGATCACTGTGGGACCACAAAATAGCTATTTTATTAAATAAAATAAAATAGCTCGTTTGCGACGAGCTATTTTGTGGTCCCACAGTGATCAGGGTTAAATGAAAATTCTTAAGCTTGTCGCAAAGGAGCATTGTTAGTGGGTGTAATTTTCCCGTTTTAAGTTTGTTCCTTATGCACTCCATCTTTTCACTAAATCAAACGTTTTGATTTAGTGAAATCTTTGACTTAGGTTGGTGTTGTTCGGTCTTATCGTGTGTAAAACAGCCGGTGATCTGCAGCTTTTTTTTTTTATTTTTCAGGTTTATTTTGGTTCAATGTGAAAATAGCATGCACAGTGTGTGTGTGTGTGTTAACCTAATTGCCTTCGGCAGAAATCGGCTATTTTCAGTCGAAATAATGAAATTAAAAGTGTGACGATTCAAATGTATACGCTTCCGGTGAAAATTATCTTAAATTTTCATGTGTTTGCTTCGAATTTTTCCTTTTTTTCAAATATAAAGTAAGGCGTTACATTGGTAAATGACGAATTATATAATGAACACGTATCTGCTGGTACATCAATAAGGAAATGATTGTAACAGCGGTGATTATTACTGCTATTACCATGTTTTCAGAACTCTTGTTTGCTTTGAGATTCAAAATTACTTATGTTTCTGGAAAATTGTGGTGAGTTTTCCTATTGTAACACACTGCTGGTTTTTCTTATTGTAACATGCACTTTAAATATGGTAGTTTAGAATTGTATGAACACATGTATGGTGTTTTGCCCTCATCCAGTATGTTGTTTTTTGTCTAGCTTTGTTAAATCAAGATTTTTGTCTCAAATTACTTTTGCTCATCTTTTGTATGAGTGTGTGCATATGAAAATTCATCAGTTGTTACCGATAGATTCATAAAAGTATAGTTTCTGTTGTCATTGATAATTTACAGTGTGGTGTGTGTATATTCATGTTTCTGCTGCAACAACAGATCCAAAAATTGTTAACATTTCAACTGTTCAGAGTACTTTGAAAAGTCTTTTTTATTATTAAAAATATCATCTTTTTACTGTTTTCCTAGGTAAAAACCAGCAAAGTTATTTGTCTGTATGTCGCACACATGCAAATTTTCAACTTTTGATTGTAAATAAGAAAAAAAAAACGCTTTTTTATTTGAAAAAACCCTATTATTTTTCACTATTTCTAATATGTTCCCTTGATTCCAAATGTGTAATTTCTGAAATTTTGAGTGATGATGGAATTCCTGGAAACACAAAAGATCTAAAATGTGATTATTTCAATGATAACGGTTAATATTTTTTTAACCTTAGGCGTGTCTTAACACCATAATCGTTTTGAGGGGGGTTTTTAAGAACCTGTGAAGTTGTGGCTGGGGTCTGAGGGTTGAATAAATGTTGAAGCTGTATTTTTAAGATATTTTTACTTAATTTTCTTATATTTCTGTCTCTTGACAGTGTTTTGCGTGTTTCCACCCTGATTTTTACTGTGATGAGTGAATTTTATGTTTTGACAGAACAAAAATGTTGTAATGTGTAAGCAAATTTTTAATTTAAAATCTCACAAACACATCTCTTGGGTACATGGGAAAAAGCCGATTATTTTCTCTCTTTCTGACCATTTTCACCAATTTTAAAGGGTCCATTAATTACTTGTACACAGTTTCCGTTGTTTTTTCATGTTAATGTGTAAGCTTATTGGAATTCTGAGAAAAAACCCGAGAACGGTATAATCATTATTAATCCCCTTGAGTTGGTGATGACGCTCTATATATTTTTGAATCATGAGGCTTTAATCTGCTGGGACACCGTAATCCTCTTGTGTGGGTGGTGGGGCGTCTCGATCTTAAATAAATGTTGAAAAACATTTTATTAAGATTTTTTACATAATTTTTCTTACATTTTCCGAGGTTTGGGTGTATTTGTTTGAGTTTTACGCTATTCGGGGATGTTTTTTATGATTTGAGCTGTTCAGGTTCAAATTTATCTTATATTATTTTATGAGCTGTTCAGGTTCAAATTTATCTTATAGTACACGGAAAATGCTTAAAATCAAGAATTTTAAGTTGCTTTTTTCACGTTTCAACCTTTTGAAAAGGTTACAGAGTGTTGATGGATAACTGAAAATTTATTAAAACACATTTTACTAAGATTTTTTACATAATTTTTTCTTAGATTTTCCGAGGTTTGGCTGTATTTGTTGGAGTTTTACGCTATTTGGGGATGTTTTTTATGATTTGAATGAGCTGTTCAGGTTAAAATTTATCTTATAGTACACGAAAAATGCTTAAAATTAAGAATTTTAAGTTGATTTTTTCATGTTTGTTTTGAAAAGGTTACAAAGTGTTCATGGATAACTGAAAATTTATTAAAAATCTCAGCTTTTAACTGTTTTGGATCCATTCGCAGTTGCTGAGATTGAATGTTATTTTTCCCCTCCATCAGCTTGTCAACAAGTGTTGATTTCAAACTACCAGTCAATGTAGCTTTACGATATTTATTTTTCATAATTTCAATAATTCCAACTAGTCGGATGCGAACCGTTTTACAGTCGTTTTGCGTAATTTTTTGAGTTGGAATGCATAAAAAAACCTGAGGGTTGGATTGAAAAGTGGGCGAAATCGTTTAAGGACAATTTCTCTATCTCGAAAGAGAAACTGTCACAAAAAGTTCGATTTTACAAATTCTAGCAATTGAAAATGATATAACGGGACAAATTTTCCGGTTGGACACGCAAAATATCTAAAGGTGACATGTGATTTTTCTCAAATTTCCCCATTTTCAGTGAAGATCTTATGGACAAACAAAGGCTATCTTTCGTAAACTTTGTGAAGTTCCAAGCTGTGCTATCCCCTAACGGCTAAAATATACATTTGACACCTACAAATAGGTTGTGAAAATTATAAAATCTGTTAATTTTTAGGTGTATATATCTGCATTTTCTCATTTCTATTACCATAACAGAACGTTCACTCATGAAGTTTTAAAATTATATCAGAAAAATATGTTCTAAATTTTTTATTTCTTCATGCTACTCTCACGTTTGTGTTCAGGGTCAAGTGTCTGTTATGATAAAAGTTCAGAGTGTTGTGACCCGTGGGTTTCCTGCAACGACGTAGACCTTTTGGAAGTTGCTGACTGTTGTGAGACCTTTGACTGGAACGCCTTGACATATTTTCCGAAAATACGGAGTTCAACTCCCTTCGATTCCTGCGACGACATAGACCTTTCGGACGTTGCTAACCGTTATGAGGTCTTTGACTGGAATGCCTCGACATATTTTCCAAAAACACGGAGCTCAACTCCCATTAGTACGGGGCAGTCCTGTATCGATTACACCAATTCATCTCTATCGCTGGATAATAGCCTCTGTTCATGGGAAGTGTCTATGAAATTTTCAACCTCTGCAAGTTTGCATCTTTCATACGATGGTGATACATCCGCATCCAACTCCTCACGGTCGGCATCGGAAGTATCAATAGGATCGGCATACGTTGATCGTGAGGTTCATTCACCGGACATAATTATTGTCAGGGAGTATGAAGAAGACAATGTAAATGTTGGTGGTCCTCGGAATCCCTATGCCGTTGACGAGAGCGGTTTTTCCACGTCCGGTGCTTCCACCGTGCCCATCATCTGGCGCGATTGGAGTAACGATGCTTTAACAACAGATGGTTGTTACAGTAGC